>NW_026734801.1:0-228332 GCF_949786415.1 Peromyscus eremicus | reverse complement strand
CGACTTCCAAGAAACACACTTTGCTTTAGAGAAAAGAGCACTCTTTTACTCTACTGTGTTTCCTATGGGATCCAAACAGTGAGCTTGCTCAGAACAAAAGAACTGTGCTTCATACACATACGGACCATATCTAGTTCAATTCTGCTTAGGAACCTGAAAAGAACAGTAGCTCCTATTCACTCCAATACACTGCACTTGCTGGGAGAAGACGCGAGTGCTATTTGCCTTGTGTAGGGTAATGGGAGCGCAATAGTGACTTTCCTTACCAGAAAACAACTCTTGCTCATAGGACCAGAAACGGCATGGGATTCAACTCCATTTAGGACTGGGAAACAAACGCTAGCTCGACTTCCAAGAAACACACTCTGCTTCTGAGAAAAGAGCACTCTTCTACTCTACTGTGTTTCCTAGGTGTTCCGAAAAGTGAGCTTGCTCAGAACAATAAAACTGTGCTTCCTACACACACGGCCATATCTAGTTCAAGTCTGCTTAGGAACCTGACAAGAAGAGTAGATCCTCTTCAGTCCAATACCCTGTACTTGCTGGGAAGAGACGCCAGTGCTATTTGTCCTGTGTATGGCAATGGCAGCGCAATAGTGACTCTTCTTACCAGAAAACAACTCTTGCTCGTAGGACCAGAAACTGCATGGGATTCAACTCCATTTAGGACTGGGAAACAAACTCTAGCTCGCTTTACAAGAAACACACTCTGCTTTTGAGAAAAGAGCACCTCTTCTACTCTACTGTGTTTCCTATAGGGCCAGAACAGTGAGGTTGCTCAGAAAAAAAGAACTGTACTTCCTACACACGGGCCATAACTAGTTCAACTCTGCTTAGGAAACTGAAAAGAACAGAAGCTCCTCTTCAGTCTGATAGACTGTACTTGCTGGGAACAGACTCGAGTGCTATTTGCACTGTGTATGGCAATGGGAGCGCAATAGTGACTTTCCTTACCAGAAAACAACTCTTGCTCGTAGGTCCAGAAACTGCATGTGATTCAACTCCATTTAGGACTGGGAAAGAAATGCTAGCTCGCCTTACAAGAAACACACTCTGCTTTTGAGAAAAGAGCACTCTTCTACTCTACTGTGTTTCCTATGGGGTCCGAACAGTGAGCTTGCTCAGAACAAAAGAACTGTGCTTTCTACACACACGGCCATATCTAATTCAACTCTGCTTAGGATACAAACAAGAACAGTAGCTCCTCTTCAGTCCAATACACTGTACATGCGGGGAACAGACGCGAGTGCTATTTGCACTGTGTATGGCATTGGAGCACAATAATGACTTGTCTTACCAGAAAACAACTCTTGCTCGTAGGACAAAAAACTGCATGTGACTCAACTCCATTTAAGACTGGGAAACAAACGCTAGCTCGACTTCCAAGAAACACACTCTGCTTTTGAGAAAAGAGCACTCTTCTACTCTACTGTGTTTCCTATAGGGCCAGAACAGTGAGCTTGCTCAGAACAAAAAAACTGTGCTTCCTACACACACGGCCATATCTAGTTCAAGTCTGCTTAGGAACCTGACAAGAACAGTAGATCCTCTTCAGTCCAATAAACTATACTTGCTGGGAACAGCCGCCAGTGCTATTTGTCCTGTGTAAGGCAATGGCAGCGCAATAGTGACTCTTCTTACCAGAAACCAACTCTTGCTCGTAGGACCAGAAACTGCATGTGATTCCACTCCATTTAGGACTGGGAAACAAACTCTAGCTCGCTTTACAAGAAACACACTCTGCTTTTGAGAAAAGAGCACTCTTCTACTCTACTGTGTTTCCTATAGGGCCAGAACAGTGAGCTTGCTCAGAAAAAAAGAACTGTACTTCCTACACACATGGGCCATATCTAGTTCAACTCTGCTTAGGAAACTGACAAGAACAGTAGCTCCTATTCAGTCCAATACACTGTACTTGCTGGGAAAAGACGCGAGTGCTATTTGCCTTGTGTAAGCAATGGGAGCGCAATAGTGACTTTCCTTACCAGAAAAAATCTCTTGTTCGTAGGACCAGAAACTGCATGTGATTCAACTCCATTTAGGACTAGGAAACAAATGCTAGCTCGCCTTACAAAAACACACTCTGCTTTTGAGAAAAGAGCACTCTTCTACTCTACTGTGCTTCCTATGGGGTCCGAACAGTGAGCTTGCTCAGAACAAAAGAACTGTGCTTCCTACCCACACGGGCCACATCTAGTTCAACTCTGCTTAGGAAACTGACAAGAACAGTAGCTCCTCTTCAGTCCAATACAGTGTACTTGCGGGGAACAGACGCGAGTGCTCTTTGCACTGTGTATGGCAAATGGAGCACAATAGTGACTCGTCTTACCGGAAAAAAACTCTTGCTCGTAGGACCAGAAACTGCATGTGACTCAACTCCATTTAGGACTGGGAAACAAACGCTAGCTCGCCTTACAAGAAACACACTCTGCTTTTGAGAAAAGAGCACTCTTCTACTCTACTGTGTTTCCTATGGGGTCCGAACAGTGAGCCTGCTCAGAACAAAAGAACTGTGCTTCCTACATACACGACCATATCTAGTTCAAATCTGCTTAGGAACCTGACAAGAACAGTAGATACTCTTCAGTCCGATACACTGTACTTGCTGGGAACAGACGCGAGTGCTATTTGCACTGTGTATGGCAATGTTAGCGCAATAGTGACTTTCCTTACCAGAAAACAACTCTTGCTCGTAGGACCAGAAACTGCATGTGATTCAACTCCATTTAGGACTGGGAAACAAAAGCTATCTCACCTTACAAGAAACACACTCTGCTTTAGAGAAAAGAGCACTCTTCTACTCTACTGTGTTTCTTATGGGGCCAGAACAATGAGCTTGCTCAGAACAAAAGAACTGTGCTTCCTACACACGGGCCATATCTAGTTCAACTCTGCTTAGGAAACTGACAAGAACAGTAGATCCTCTTCAGTCCGATACACTGTACTTGCTGGGAACAGACGGGAGTGCTATTTGCACTGTGTATGGCAATGTTAGCGCAATAGTGACTTTCCTTACCAGAAAACAACTCTTGCTCGTAGGACCAGAAACTGCATGTGATTCCACTCCTTTTAGGACTGGGAAGCAAACGCTAGCTCGCCTTACAAGAAACACACTCTGCTTTAGAAAAAGAGCACTCTTCTACTCTACTGTGTTTACTATGGGGTCCAAACAGTGAGCTTGCTCAGAACAAAAGAACTGTGCTTCCTACACACACGGACCATATCTAGATCAACTCTGCTTAGGAAACTGACAAGAACAGTAGCCCCTCTTCAGTCCAATACACTGTACTTGCTGGGAACAGACGCATGTGCTATTTACACTGTGTATGGCAATGGGAGCCCAATAGTGACTTTCCTTACCAGAAAACAACTCTTGCTCGTAGGACTAGAAACTGCATGTGAGTTCACTCCATTTAGCACTGGGAAACAAATGCTAGCTCGCCTTACAAGAAACACACTCTGCTTTAGAGAAAATAGCACTCTTCTACTCTACTGTGTTTCCTTTGGGGTCCAAAGAGTGAGCTTGCTCAGAACAAAAGAACTGTGCTTAATACACACACGGACCACATCTAGTTCAACTCTGCTTAGGAAACTGACAAGAACAGTAGCTCCTATTCCGTCCAATACACTGTACTTGCTGGGAAAAGACGCGAGTTCTATTTGCCTTGTGTAGGGCAATGGGAGTGCAATAGTGACTTTCCTTACCAGAAAACAACTCTTGTTCGTAGGACCAGAAACTGCATGTGATTCAATTCCATTTAGGACTGGGAAACAAACTCTAGCTCGCTTTACAAGAAACACACTCTGCTTTTGAGAAAAGAGCACTCTTCTACTCTACTGTGTTTCCTATAGGGCCAGAACAGTGAGCTTGCTCAGAACAAAAGAAATGTGCTTCCTACACACACGGGCCATATCTAGTTCAACTCTGCTTAGGAAACTGACAAGAACAGTAGCTCCTCTTCAGTCCGATACACTGTACTTGTGGGGAACAGAAGCGAGTGATATTTGCACTGTGTATGGCAATTGGAGCACAATAGTGACTTGTCTTACCAGAAAACAACTCTTGCTCGTTGGACAAAAAACTGCATGTGAGTCAACTCCATTTAGGACTGGGAAACAAACGCTAGCTCGACTTCCAAGAAACACACTCTCATTTTGAGAAAAGAGCACTCTTCTACTCTACTGTGTTTCCTATGTGTTCCGAACAGTGAGCTATCTCAGAACAAAAAAACTGTGCTTCCTACACACACGGCCATATCTAGTTCAAGTCTGCTTAGGAACCTGACAAGAACAGTAGATCCTCTTCAGTCCAATACACTGTACTTGCTGGGAAGAGACGCCAGTGCTATTTGTCCTGTGTATGTCAATGACAGCGCAATAGTGACTCTTCTTACGAGAAAACAATTCTTGCTCGTAGGACCAGAAACTGCATGTGATTCAAGTCCATTTAGGACTGGGAAAAAAACTCTAGCTCGCTTTACAAGAAACACACTCTGCTTTTGAGAAAAGAGCACTCTTCTACTCTACTGTGTTTCCTATAGGGCCAGAACAGTGAGCTTGCTCAGAAAAAAAGAACTGTGCTTCCTACACACACGGACCATATCTAGTTCAACTCTGCTTAGGAAACTGAGAAGAACAGTAGCTCCTCTTCAGGCCAATACACTGTACTTGCTGGGAACAGACGGGTTGGCTATTTGCACTGTGTATGGCAATGGGAGCACAATAGTGACTTTCCTTACCAGAAAACAACTCTTGCTCGTAGGACCAGAAACTGCATGTGATTCCACTCCATTTCGGACTGGGAAACAAATGCTAGCTCGCCTTACAAAAACAAACTCTGCTTTAGAGAAAAGAGCACTCTTCTACTCTACTGTGTTTCCTATGGGGTCCAAACAGTGAGCTTGCTCAGAACAAAATAACTGTGCTTCCTACACACACGGACCATATCTAGTTCAACTCTGCTTAGGAACCTGACAAGAACAGTAGATCCTCTTCAGTCCAATACACTGTACGTGTTGGGAACAGACGCCAGTGCTATTTGTCCTGTATATGGCAATGGCAGCACAATAGTGACTCTTCTTACCATAAAACAACAGTTGCTCGTAGGACCAGAAACTGCATGTGATTCAACTCCATTTAGGACTGGGAAACAAAAGCTAGCTCACCTTACAGAAACACACTCTGCTTTAGAGAAAAGAGCACTCTTCTACTCTACTGTGTTTCCTATAGGGCCAGAACAGTGAGAATGCTCAGAGCAAAGAACTGTGCTTCCTACACACGAGCCATATCTAGTTCAACTCTGCTTAGGAAACTGACAAGAACAGTAGCTCCTCTTCAGTCTGATACACTGTACTTGCTGGGAACAGACGCGAGTGATATTTGCACTGTGTATGGCAATGGGAGCGCAATAGTGACTTTCCTTTCCAGAAAACAACTCTTGCTCGTAGGACCAGAAACTGCATGTGATTCAACTCCATTTAGGACTGGGAAACAAATGCTAGCTCGCCTTACATGAAACACACTCTGCTTTTGAGAAAAGAGCACTCTTCTACTCTACTTTGTTTCCTATGGGGCCTGAACAGTGAGCTTGCTCAGAACAAAAGAACTGTGCTTCCTACACACAGGGGCCATATCTAGTTCAACTCTGCTTAGGAAACTGACAAGAACACTAGCTCCTCTTCAGTCCAATGCACTGTACTTTCGGGGAACAGACGCGAGTGCTATTTGCACTGTGTATGGCAATTGGAGCACAATAGTGATTTGTCTTACCAGAAAACTACTCTTGCTCATAGGACAAAAAACTGCATGTGACTCAACTCCATTTAGGACTGGGAAACAAACGCTAGCTCGCCTTACAAGAAACACACTCTGCTTTTGAGAAAAGAGCACTCTTCTACTCTACTGTGTTTCCTATTGGGTCTGAAGAGTGAGCTTGCTCAGAAAAAAAGAACTGTGTTTCCTACACACACGGCCATAACTAGTTCAACTCTGCTTAGGAACCTGACAAGAACAGTAGATCCTCTTCAGTCCAATACACTGTACTTCCTGAGAACAGACGCCAGTGCTATTTGACCTGTGTATGGCAATCCCAGCGCAATAGTGACTCTTCTTACCATAAAACAACTCTTGCTTGTAGGACCGGAAACTGCATGTGATTCAACTCGATTTAGGACTGGCAAACAAAAGCTAGCTCACCTTACAAGAAACACACTCTGCTTTAGAGAAAAGAGCACTCTTCTACTCTACTGTGTTTCCTAGAGGGCCATAACAGTGAGATTGCTCAGAACAAAAGAACTGTGCTTAATACACATGGGTCATATCTAGTTCAACTCTGCTTAGGAAACTGACAAGAACAGTAGCTCCTCTTCAGTCCGATACACTGTACTTGCTGGGAACAGACGCGAGTGCTATTTGCACTGTGTATTGCAATGGGAGCACAATAGTGACTTTCTTTACCAGAAAACAACTCTTGCTTGTAGGACCAGAAACTGCATGTGATTCAAGTCCATTTAGGACTGGGAAACAAACACTAGCTCGCTTTACAAGAAACACACTCTGCTTTTGAGAAAAGAGCACTCTTCTACTCTACTGTGCTTCCTATGTGGTCCGAACAGTGAGCTTGCTCAGAACAAAAGAACTGTGCTTCCTACACACACGGACCATATATAGTTCAACTCTGCTTAGGAAACTGACAAGAACAGTAGCTCCTCTTCAGTCCATTACAGTGTACTTGCGGGGAACAGACGCGAGTGCAATTTGCACTGTGTATGGCAAATAGAGCACAATAGTGACTCGTCTTACCGGAAAAAAAATCTTGCTCGTAGGACCAGAAACTGCATGTGACTCAACTACATTTAGGACTGGGAAACAAACGCTAGCTCGCCTTACAAGAAACACACTCCGGTTTTGAGAAAAGAGCACTCTTCTACTCTACTGTGTTTCCTAGGGGTCTGAACAGTGAGCCTGCTCAGAACAAAAGAACTGTGCTTCCTACATACACGACCATATCTAGTTCAATTCTGCTTAGGAACCTGACAAGAACAGTAGATCCTCTTCAGTCCAATACACTGTACTTGCTGGTAACAGACGCCAGTGCTATTTGTCCTGTGTATGGCAATGGCAGCGCAATAGTGACTCTTCTTACCATAAAACAACTCTTGCTCGTAGGACCAGAAACTGCATGTGATTCAACTCCATTTAGGACTGGGAAACAAAAGCTAGCTCATCTTACAAGAAACACACTCTGCTTTAGAGAAAAGAGCACTCTTCTACTCTACTGTGTTTCTTATGGGGCCAGAACAGTGAGCTTGCTCAGAACAAAAGAACTGTGCTTCCTACACACGGGCCATATCTAGTTCAACTCTGCTTAGGTAACTGATAAGAACAGTAGATCCTCTTCAGTCCGATACACTGTACTTGCTGGGAACAGACGCGAGTTCTATTTGCACTGTGTATGGCAATGGGAGCGCAATAGTGACTTTCCTTACCAGAAAACAACTCTTGCTCGTAGGACCAGAAACTGCATGTGATTCCACTCCATTTAGGACTGGGAAGCAAACGCTAGCTCGCCTTACAAGAAACACACTCTGCTTTAGAAAAAGAGCACTCTTCTACTCTACTGTGTTTACTATGGGGTCCAAACAGTGAGCTTGCTCAGAACAAAAGAACTGTGCTTCCTACACACACGGACCATATCTAGATCAACTCTGCTTAGGAAACTGACAAGAACAGTAGCCCCTCTTCAGTCCAATACACTGTACTTGCTGGGAACAGACGCATGTGCTATTTACACTGTGTATGGCAATGGGAGCCCAATAGTGACTTTCCTTACCAGAAAACAACTCTTGCTCGTAGGACTAGAAACTGCATGTGAGTTCACTCCATTTAGCACTGGGAAACAAATGCTAGCTCGCCTTACAAGAAACACACTCTGCTTTAGAGAAAATAGCACTCTTCTACTCTACTGTGTTTCCTTTGGGGTCCAAAGAGTGAGCTTGCTCAGAACAAAAGAACTGTGCTTAATACACACACGGACCACATCTAGTTCAACTCTGCTTAGGAAACTGACAAGAACAGTAGCTCCTATTCTGTCCAATACACTGTACTTGCTGGGAAAAGACGCGAGTTCTATTTGCCTTGTGTAGGGCAATGGGAGTGCAATAGTGACTTTCCTTACCAGAAAACAACTCTTGTTCGTAGGACCAGAAACTGCATGTGATTCAATTCCATTTAGGACTGGGAAACAAACTCTAGCTCGCTTTACAAGAAACACACTCTGCTTTTGAGAAAAGAGCACTCTTCTACTCTACTGTGTTTCCTATAGGGCCAGAACAGTGAGCTTGCTCAGAACAAAAGAAATGTGCTTCCTACACACACGGGCCATATCTAGTTCAACTCTGCTTAGGAAACTGACAAGAACAGTAGCTCCTCTTCAGTCCGATACACTGTACTTGTGGGGAACAGAAGCGAGTGATATTTGCACTGTGTATGGCAATTGGAGCACAATAGTGACTTGTCTTACCAGAAAACAACTCTTGCTCGTTGGACAAAAAACTGCATGTGAGTCAACTCCATTTAGGACTGGGAAACAAACGCTAGCTCGACTTCCAAGAAACACACTCTCATTTTGAGAAAAGAGCACTCTTCTACTCTACTGTGTTTCCTATGTGTTCCGAACAGTGAGCTATCTCAGAACAAAAAAACTGTGCTTCCTACACACACGGCCATATCTAGTTCAAGTCTGCTTAGGAACCTGACAAGAACAGTAGATCCTCTTCAGTCCAATACACTGTACTTGCTGGGAAGAGACGCCAGTGCTATTTGTCCTGTGTATGTCAATGACAGCGCAATAGTGACTCTTCTTACGAGAAAACAATTCTTGCTCGTAGGACCAGAAACTGCATGTGATTCAAGTCCATTTAGGACTGGGAAAAAAACTCTAGCTCGCTTTACAAGAAACACACTCTGCTTTTGAGAAAAGAGCACTCTTCTACTCTACTGTGTTTCCTATAGGGCCAGAACAGTGAGCTTGCTCAGAAAAAAAGAACTGTGCTTCCTACACACACGGACCATATCTAGTTCAACTCTGCTTAGGAAACTGAGAAGAACAGTAGCTCCTCTTCAGGCCAATACACTGTACTTGCTGGGAACAGACGGGTTGGCTATTTGCACTGTGTATGGCAATGGGAGCACAATAGTGACTTTCCTTACCAGAAAACAACTCTTGCTCGTAGGACCAGAAACTGCATGTGATTCCACTCCATTTAGGACTGGGAAACAAATGCTAGCTCGCCTTACAAAAACAAACTCTGCTTTAGAGAAAAGAGCACTCTTCTACTCTACTGTGTTTCCTATGGGGTCCAAACAGTGAGCTTGCTCAGAACAAAATAACTGTGCTTCCTACACACACGGACCATATCTAGTTCAACTCTGCTTAGGAACCTGACAAGAACAGTAGATCCTCTTCAGTCCAATACACTGTACGTGTTGGGAACAGACGCCAGTGCTATTTGTCCTGTATATGGCAATGGCAGCACAATAGTGACTCTTCTTACCATAAAACAACAGTTGCTCGTAGGACCAGAAACTGCATGTGATTCAACTCCATTTAGGACTGGGAAACAAAAGCTAGCTCACCTTACAGAAACACACTCTGCTTTAGAGAAAAGAGCACTCTTCTACTCTACTGTGTTTCCTATAGGGCCAGAACAGTGAGAATGCTCAGAGCAAAGAACTGTGCTTCCTACACACGAGCCATATCTAGTTCAACTCTGCTTAGGAAACTGACAAGAACAGTAGCTCCTCTTCAGTCTGATACACTGTACTTGCTGGGAACAGACGCGAGTGATATTTGCACTGTGTATGGCAATGGGAGCGCAATAGTGACTTTCCTTTCCAGAAAACAACTCTTGCTCTTAGGACCAGAAACTGCATGTGATTCAACTCCATTTAGGACTGGGAAACAAATGCTAGCTCGCCTTACATGAAACACACTCTGCTTTTGAGAAAAGAGCACTCTTCTACTCTACTTTGTTTCCTATGGGGCCTGAACAGTGAGCTTGCTCAGAACAAAAGAACTGTGCTTCCTACACACAGGGGCCATATCTAGTTCAACTCTGCTTAGGAAACTGACAAGAACACTAGCTCCTCTTCAGTCCAATGCACTGTACTTTCGGGGAACAGACGCGAGTGCTATTTGCACTGTGTATGGCAATTGGAGCACAATAGTGATTTGTCTTACCAGAAAACTACTCTTGCTCATAGGACAAAAAACTGCATGTGACTCAACTCCATTTAGGACTGGGAAACAAACGCTAGCTCGCCTTACAAGAAACACACTCTGCTTTTGAGAAAAGAGCACTCTTCTACTCTACGGTGTTTCCTATTGGGTCTGAAGAGTGAGCTTGCTCAGAAAAAAAGAACTGTGTTTCCTACACACACGGCCATAACTAGTTCAACTCTGCTTAGGAACCTGACAAGAACAGTAGATCCTCTTCAGTCCAATACACTGTACTTCCTGAGAACAGACTCCAGTGCTATTTGACCTGTGTATGGCAATCCCAGCGCAATAGTGACTCTTCTTACCATAAAACAACTCTTGCTTGTAGGACCGGAAACTGCATGTGATTCAACTCGATTTAGGACTGGCAAACAAAAGCTAGCTCACCTTACAAGAAACACACTCTGCTTTAGAGAAAAGAGCACTCTTCTACTCTACTGTGTTTCCTAGAGGGCCATAACAGTGAGATTGCTCAGAACAAAAGAACTGTGCTTAATACACATGGGTCATATCTAGTTCAACTCTGCTTAGGAAACTGACAAGAACAGTAGCTCCTCTTCAGTCCGATACACTGTACTTGCTGGGAACAGACGCGAGTGCTATTTGCACTGTGTATTGCAATGGGAGCACAATAGTGACTTTCTTTACCAGAAAACAACTCTTGCTTGTAGGACCAGAAACTGCATGTGATTCAAGTCCATTTAGGACTGGGAAACAAACACTAGCTCGCTTTACAAGAAACACACTCTGCTTTTGAGAAAAGAGCACTCTTCTACTCTACTGTGCTTCCTATGTGGTCCGAACAGTGAGCTTGCTCAGAACAAAAGAACTGTGCTTCCTACACACACGGACCATATATAGTTCAACTCTGCTTAGGAAACTGACAAGAACAGTAGCTCCTCTTCAGTCCATTACAGTGTACTTGCGGGGAACAGACGCGAGTGCAATTTGCACTGTGTATGGCAAATAGAGCACAATAGTGACTCGTCTTACCGGAAAAAAAATCTTGCTCGTAGGACCAGAAACTGCATGTGACTCAACTACATTTAGGACTGGGAAACAAACGCTAGCTCGCCTTACAAGAAACACACTCCGGTTTTGAGAAAAGAGCACTCTTCTACTCTACTGTGTTTCCTATGGGGTCTGAACAGTGAGCCTGCTCAGAACAAAAGAACTGTGCTTCCTACATACACGACCATATCTAGTTCAATTCTGCTTAGGAACCTGACAAGAACAGTAGATCCTCTTCAGTCCAATACACTGTACTTGCTGGTAACAGACGCCAGTGCTATTTGTCCTGTGTATGGCAATGGCAGCGCAATAGTGACTCTTCTTACCATAAAACAACTCTTGCTCGTAGGACCAGAAACTGCATGTGATTCAACTCCATTTAGGACTGGGAAACAAAAGCTAGCTCATCTTACAAGAAACACACTCTGCTTTAGAGAAAAGAGCACTCTTCTACTCTACTGTGTTTCTTATGGGGCCAGAACAGTGAGCTTGCTCAGAACAAAAGAACTGTGCTTCCTACACACGGGCCATATCTAGTTCAACTCTGCTTAGGTAACTGATAAGAACAGTAGATCCTCTTCAGTCCGATACACTGTACTTGCTGGGAACAGACGCGTGTTCTATTTGCACTGTGTATGGCAATGGGAGCGCAATAGTGACTTTCCTTACCAGAAAACAACTCTTGCTCGTAGGACCAGAAACTGCATGTGATTCCACTCCATTTAGGACTGGGAAACAAACGCTAGCTCGCCTTACAAGAAACACACTCTGCTTTAGAGAAAAGAGCACTCTTCTACTCTACTGTGTTTACTATGGGGTCCAAACAGTGAGCTAGCTCAGAACAAAAGAACTGTGCTTCCTACACACACGGACCATATCTAGTTCAACTCTGCTTAGGAAACTGACAAGAACAGTAGCCCCTCTTCAGTCCAATACACTGTACTTGCTGGGAACAGACGCATGTGCTATTTGCACTGTGTATGGCAATGGGAGCGCAATAGTGACTTTCCTTACCAGAAAACAACTCTTGCTCGTAGGACTAGAAACTGCATGTGAGTCCACTCCATTTAGGACTGGGAAACAAATGCTAGCTCGCCTTACAAGAAACACACTCTGCTTTAGAGAAAATAGCACTCTTCTACTCTACTGTGTTTCCTATGGGGTCCAAACAGTGAGCTTGCTCAGAACAAAAGAACTGTGCTTAATACACACACGGACCACATCTAGTTCAACTCTGCTTAGGAAACTGACAAGAACAGTAGCTCCTATTCTGTCCAATACACTGTACTTGCTGGGAAAAGACGCGAGTGCTATTTGCCTTGTGTAGGGCAATGGGAGCGCAATAGTGACTTTCCTTACCAGAAAACAACTCTTGTTCATAGGACCAGAAACTGATGTGATTCAATTGCATTTAGGACTGGGAAACAAACTCTAGCTCGCTTTACAATAAACACACTCTGCTTTTGAGAAAAGAGCACTCTTCTACTCTACTGTGTTTCCTATAGGGCCAGAACAGTGAGCTTGCTCAGAACATAAGAACTGTGCTTCCTACACACACGGGCCATATCTAGTTCAACTCTGCTTAGGAAACTGACAAGAACACTAGCTCCTCTTCAGTCCAATACACTGTACTTTCGGGGAAAAGACGCGAGTGCTATTTGCACTGTGTATGGCAATTGGAGCACAATAGTGATTTGTCTTACCAGAAAACAACTCTTGCTCATAGTACAAAAAACTGCATGTGACTCAACTCCATTTAGGACTGGGAAACAAACGCTAGCTCGACTTCCAAGAAACACACTCTGCTTTTGAGAAAAGAGCACTCTTCTACTCTACTGCGTTTCCTATGGGGTCCAAACAGTGAGCTTGCTCAGAACAAAAAAAAACTGTGCTTCCTACACACACGGGCCATATCTAGTTCAATTCTGCTTAGGAACCTGACAAGAACAGTAGCTCCTCTTCAGTCCAATACACTGTACTTGCTGGCAACATGCGCATGTGCTATTTGCCTTGTGTATGGCAATGGGAGCGCAATAGTGACTTTCCTTACCAGAAAAAAACTCTTGCTCATAAGACTAGAAACTGCATGTGATTCCACTCCATTTAGGACTGGGAAACAAATGCTAGCTCGCCTTACAAGAAACACACTCTGCTTTAGAGAAAATAGCACTCTTCTACTCTACTGTGTTTCCTATGGGGTCCAAACAGTGAGCTTGCTCAGAACAAAAGAACTGTGCTTAATACACACACGGACCACATCTAGTTCAAATCTGCTTAGGAAACTGACAAGAACAGCAGCTCCTATTCAGTCCAATACACTGTACTTGCTGGGAAAAGACGCGAGTGCTATTTGCCTTGTGTAGGGCAATGGGAGCGCAATAGTGACTTTCCTTACCAGAAAACAACTATTGTTCGTAGGACCAGAAACTGCATGTGATTCAACTCCATTTAGGACTGGGAAACAAACTCTAGCTCGCTTTACAAGAAACACACTCTGCTTTTGAGAAAAGAGCACTCTTCTACTCTACTGTGTTTCCTATAGGGCCAGAACAGTGAGCTTGCTCAGAACATAAGAACTGTGCTTCCTACACACACGGGCCATATCTAGTTCAACTCTGCTTAGGAAACTGACGAGAACAGTAGCTCCTCTTCAGTCTGATACACTGTACTTGTGGGGAACGGAAGCGAGTGATATTTGCACTGTGTATGAAATTGGAGCACAATAGTGACTTGTCTTACCAGAAAACAACTCTTGCTTGTTGGACAAAAAACTGCATGTGACTCAACTCCATTTAGGACTGGGAAACAAACGCTAGCTCGACTTCCAAGAAACACACTTTGCTTTAGAGAAAAGAGCACTCTTTTACTCTACTGTGTTTCCTATGGTATCCAAACAGTGAGCTTGCTCAGAACAAAAGAACTGTGCTTCATACACATACGGACCATATCTAGTTCAATTCTGCTTAGGAACCTGACAAGAACAGTAGCTCCTATTCACTCCAATACACTGCACTTGCTGAGAGAAGACGCGAGTGCTATTTGCCTTGTGTAGGGTAATGGGAGCGCAATAGTGACTTTCCTTACCAGAAAACAACTCTTGCTCATAGGACCAGAAACGGCATGGGATTCAACTCCATTTAGGACTGGGAAACAAACGCTAGCTCGACTTCCAAGAAACACACTCTGCTTCTGAGAAAAGAGCACTCTTCTACTCTACTGTGTTTCCTAGGTGTTCCGAAAAGTGAGCTTGCTCAGAACAATAAAACTGTGCTTCCTACACACACGGCCATATCTAGTTCAAGTCTGCTTAGGAACCTGACAAGAAGAGTAGATCCTCTTCAGTCCAATACCCTGTACTTGCTGGGAAGAGACGCCAGTGCTATTTGTCCTGTGTATGGCAATGGCAGCGCAATAGTGACTCTTCTTACCAGAAAACAACTCCTGCTCGTAGGACCAGAAACTGCATGGGATTCAACTCCATTTAGGACTGGGAAACAAACTCTAGCTCGCTTTACAAGAAACACACTCTGCTTTTGAGAAAAGAGCACTCTTCTACTCTACTGTGTTTCCTATAGGGCCAGAACAGTGAGGTTGCTCAGAAAAAAAGAACTGTACTTCCTACACACGGGCCATAACTAGTTCAACTCTGCTTAGGAAACTGAAAAGAACAGAAGCTCCTCTTCAGTCTGATAGACTGTACTTGCTGGGAACAGACTCGAGTGCTATTTGCACTGTGTATGGCAATGGGAGCGCAATAGTGACTTTCCTTACCAGAAAACAACTCTTGCTCGTAGGACCAGAAACTGCATGTGATTCAACTCCATTTAGGACTGGGAAAGAAATGCTAGCTCGCCTTACAAGAAACACACTCTGCTTTTGAGAAAAGAGCACTCTTCTACTCTACTGTGTTTCCTATGGGGTCCGAACAGTGAGCTTGCTCAGAACAAAAGAACTGTGCTTTCTACACACACGGCCATATCTAATTCAACTCTGCTTAGGATACAAACAAGAACAGTAGCTCCTCTTCAGTCCAATACACTGTACATGCGGGGAACAGACGCGAGTGCTATTTGCACTGTGTATGGCATTGGAGCACAATAATGACTTGTCTTACCAGAAAACAACTCTTGCTCGTAGGACCAGAAACTGCATGTGAGTCAACTCCATTTAGGACTGGGAAACAAACGCTAGCTCGACTTCCAAGAAACACACTCTGCTTTTGAGAAAAGAGCACTCTTCTACTCTACTGTGTTTCCTATAGGGCCAGAACAGTGAGCTTGCTCAGAACAAAAAAACTGTGCTTCCTACACACACGGCCATATCTAGTTCAAGTCTGCTTAGGAACCTGACAAGAACAGTAGATCCTCTTCAGTCCAATACACTATACTTGCTGGGAACAGCCGCCAGTGCTATTTGTCCTGTGTAAGGCAATGGCAGCGCAATAGTGACTCTTCTTACCAGAAACCAACTCTTGCTCGTAGGACCAGAAACTGCATGTGATTCCACTCCATTTAGGACTGGGAAACAAACTCTAGCTCGCTTTACAAGAAACACACTCTGCTTTTGAGAAAAGAGCACTCTTCTACTCTACTGTGTTTCCTATAGGGCCAGAACAGTGAGGTTGCTCAGAAAAAAAGAACTGTACTTCCTACACACACGGGCCATATCTAGTTCAACTCTGCTTAGGAAACTGACAAGAACAGTAGCTCCTATTCAGTCCAATACACTGTACTTGCTGGGAAAAGACGCGAGTGCTATTTGCCTTGTGTAAGCAATGGGAGCACAATAGTGACTTTCCTTACCAGAAAAAATCTCTTGTTCGTAGGACCAGAAACTGCATGTGATTCAACTCCATTTAGGACTAGGAAACAAATGCTAGCTCGCCTTACAAAAACACACTCTGCTTTTGAGAAAAGAGCACTCTTCTACTCTACTGTGCTTCCTATGGGGTCCGAACAGTGAGCTTGCTCAGAACAAAAGAACTGTGCTTCCTACACACACGGGCCATATCTAGTTCAACTCTGCTTAGGAAACTGACAAGAACAGTAGCTCCTCTTCAGTCCAATACAGTGTACTTGCGGGGAACAGACGCGAGTGCTCTTTGCACTGTTTATGGCAAATGGAGCACAATAGTGACTCGTCTTACCGGAAAAAAACTCTTGCTCGTAGGACAAGAAACTGCATGTGACTCAACTCCATTTAGGACTGGGAAACAAACGCTAGCTCGCCTTACAAGAAACACACTCTGCTTTTGAGAAAAGAGCACTCTTCTACTCTACTGTGTTTCCTATGGGGTCCGAACAGTGAGCCTGCTCAGAACAAAAGAACTGTGCTTCCTACATACACGACCATATCTAGTTCAAATCTGCTTAGGAACCTGACAAGAACAGTAGATACTCTTCAGTCCGATACACTGTACTTGCTGGGAACAGACGCGAGTGCTATTTGCACTGTGTATGGCAATGTTAGCGCAATAGTGACTTTCCTTACCAGAAAACAACTCTTGCTCGTAGGACCAGAAACTGCATGTGATTCAACTCCATTTAGGACTGGGAAACAAAAGCTAGCTCACCTTACAAGAAACACACTCTGCTTTAGAGAAAAGAGCACTCTTCTACTCTACTGTGTTTCTTATGGGGCCAGAACAATGAGCTTGCTCAGAACAAAAGAACTGTGCTTCCTACACAAGGGCCATATCTAGTTCAACTCTGCTTAGGAAACTGACAAGAACAGTAGATCCTCTTCAGTCCGATACACTGTACTTGCTGGGAACAGACGCGAGTGCTATTTGCACTGTGTATGGCAATGTTAGCGCAATAGTGACTTTCCTTACCAGAAAACAACTCTTGCTCGTAGGACCAGAAACTGCATGTGATTCCACTCCATTTAGGACTGGGAAGCAAACGCTAGCTCGCCTTACAAGAAACACACTCTGCTTTAGAAAAAGAGCACTCTTCTACTCTACTGTGTTTACTATGGGGTCCAAACAGTGAGCTTGCTCAGAACAAAAGAACTGTGCTTCCTACACACACGGACCATATCTATTTCAACTCTGCTTAGGAAACTGACAAGAACAGTAGCCCCTCTTCAGTCCAATACACTGTACTTGCTGGGAACAGACGCATGTGCTATTTGCACTGTGTATGGCAATGGGAGCCCAATAGTGACTTTCCTTACCAGAAAACAACTCTTGCTCGTAGGACTAGAAACTGCATGTGAGTTCACTCCATTTAGCACTGGGAAACAAATGCTAGCTCGCCTTACAAGAAACACACTCTGCTTTAGAGAAAATAGCACTCTTCTACTCTACTGTGTTTCCTTTGGGGTCCAAAGAGTGAGCTTGCTCAGAACAAAAGATCTGTGCTTAATACACACACGGACCACATCTAGTTCAACTCTGCTTAGGAAACTGACAAGAACAGTAGCTCCTATTCTGTCCAATACACTGTACTTGCTGGGAAAAGACGCGAGTGCTATTTGCCTTGTGTAGGGCAATGGGAGCGCAATAGTGACTTTCCTTACCAGAAAACAACTCTTGTTCGTAGGACCAGAAACTGCATGTGATTCAATTCCATTTAGGACTGGGAAACAAACTCTAGCTCGCTTTACAAGAAACACACTCTGCTTTGAGAAAAGAGCACTCTTCTACTGTACTGTGTTTCCTATAGAGCCAGAACAGTGAGCTTGCTCAGAACATAAGAACTGTGCTTCCTACACACACGGGCCATATCTAGTTCAACTCTGCTTAGGAAACTGACAAGAACAGTAGCTCCTCTTCAGTCTGATACACTGTACTTGTGGGGAACAGAAGCGAGTGATATTTGCGCTGTGTATGGCAATTGGAGCACAATAGTGACTTGTCTTACCAGAAAACAACTCTTGCTCGTTGGACAAAAAACTGCATGTGAGTCAACTCAATTTAGGACTGGGAAACAAACGCTAGCTCTACTTCCAAGAAACACACTCTGCTTTTGAGAAAAGAGCACTCTTCTACTCTACTGTGTTTCCTATGTGTTCCGAACAGTGAGCTTGCTCAGAACAAAAAAACTGTGCTTCCTACACACACGGCCATATCTAGTTCAAGTCTGCTTAGGAACCTGACTAGAACAGTAGATCCTCTTCAGTCCAATACACTGTACTTGCTGGGAAGAGACGCCAGTGCTATTTGTCCTGTGTATGTCAATGACAGCGCAATAGTGAGTCTTCTTACGAGAAAACAACTCTTGCTCGTTGGACCAGAAACTGCATGTGATTCAAGTCCATTTAGGACTGGGAAACAAACTCTAGCTCGCTTTACAAGAAACACACTCTGCTTTTGAGAAAGGAGCACTCTTCTACTCTACTGTGTTTCCTATAGGGCCAGAACAGTGAGCTTGCTCAGAAAAAAAGAACTGTGCTTCCTACACACACGGACCATATCTAGTTCAACTCTGCTTAGGAAACTGAGAAGAACAGTAGCTCCTCTTCAGGCCAATTCACTGTACTTGCAGGGAACAGACGGGAGGGCTATTTGCACTGTGTATGGCAATGGGAGCACAATAGTGACTTTCCTTACCAGAAAACAACTCTTGCTCGTAGGACCAGAAACTGCATGTGATTCCACTCCATTTATGACTGGGAAACAAATGCTAGCTCGCCTTACAAAAACAAACTCTGCTTTAGAGAAAAGAGCACTCTTCTACTCTACTGTGTTTCCTATGGGGTCCAAACAGTGAGCTTGCTCAGAACAAAATAACTGTGCTTCCTACACACACGGACCATATCTAGTTCAACTCTGCTTAGGAAACTGACAAGAACAGTAGCTCCTATTCAGTCCAAAACACTGTACTTGCTGGGAAAAGACGCGAGTGCTATTTGCCTTGTGTAGGGCAATGGGAGCGCAATAGTGACTTTCCTTACCAGAAAACAACTCTTGCTCGTAAGACCAGAAACTGCATGTGATTCAACTCCATTTAGGACTGGGAAACAAATGCTAGCTCGCCTTACATGAAACACACTCTGCTTTTGAGAAAAGAGCACTCTTCTACTCTACTCTGCTTTCTATGGGGTCCGAACAGTGAGCTTGCTCAGAACAAAAGAACTGTGCTTCCTACACACATGGCCATATCTAGTTCAATTCTGCTTAGGAACCTGACAAGAACAGTAGATCCTCTTCAGTCCAATACACTGTACGTGCTGGGAACAGACGCCAGTGCTATTTGTCCTGTATATGGCAATGGCAGCACAATAGTGACTCTTCTTACCATAAAACAACAGTTGCTCGTAGGACCAGAAAGTGCATGTGATTCAACTCCATTTAGGACTGGGAAACAAAAGCTAGCTCACCTTACAGAAACACACTCTGCTTTAGAGAAAAGAGGACTCTTCTACTCTACTGTGTTTCCTATAGGACCAGAACAGTGAGAATGCTCAGAACAAAGAACTGTGCTTCCTACACACGAGCCATATCTAGTTCAACTCTGCTTAGGAAACTGACAAGAACAGTAGCTCCTCTTCAGTCCGATACATATACTTGCTGGGAACAGCCGCCAGTGCTATTTGTCCTGTGTAAGGCAATGGCAGCGCAATAGTGACTCTTCTTACCAGAAACCAACTCTTGCTCGTAGGACCAGAAACTGCATGTGATTCCACTCCATTTAGGACTGGGAAACAAACTCTAGCTCGCTTTACAAGAAACACACTCTGCTTTTGAGAAAAGAGCACTCTTCTACTCTACTGTGTTTCCTATAGGGCCAGAACAGTGAGGTTGCTCAGAAAAAAAGAACTGTACTTCCTACACACACGGGCCATATCTAGTTCAACTCTGCTTAGGAAACTGACAAGAACAGTAGCTCCTATTCAGTCCAATACACTGTACTTGCTGGGAAAGACGCGAGTGCTATTTGCCTTGTGTAAGCAATGGGAGCGCAATAGTGACTTTCCTTACCAGAAAAAATCTCTTGTTCGTAGGACCAGAAACTGCATGTGATTCAACTCCATTTAGGACTAGGAAACAAATGCTAGCTCGCCTTACAAAAACACACTCTGCTTTTGAGAAAAGAGCACTCTTCTACTCTACTGTGCTTCCTATGGGGTCCGAACAGTGAGCTTGCTCAGAACAAAAGAACTGTGCTTCCTACACACACGGGCCATATCTAGTTCAACTCTGCTTAGGAAACTGACAAGAACAGTAGCTCCTCTTCAGTCCAATACAGTGTACTTGCGGGGAACAGACGCGAGTGCTCTTTGCACTGTTTATGGCAAATGGAGCACAATAGTGACTCGTCTTACCGGAAAAAAACTCTTGCTCGTAGGACAAGAAACTGCATGTGACTCAACTCCATTTAGGACTGGGAAACAAACGCTAGCTCGCCTTACAAGAAACACACTCTGCTTTTGAGAAAAGAGCACTCTTCTACTCTACTGTGTTTCCTATGGGGTCCGAACAGTGAGCCTGCTCAGAACAAAAGAACTGTGCTTCCTACATACACGACCATATCTAGTTCAAATCTGCTTAGGAACCTGACAAGAACAGTAGATACTCTTCAGTCCGATACACTGTACTTGCTGGGAACAGACGCGAGTGCTATTTGCACTGTGTATGGCAATGTTAGCGCAATAGTGACTTTCCTTACCAGAAAACAACTCTTGCTCGTAGGACCAGAAACTGCATGTGATTCAACTCCATTTAGGACTGGGAAACAAAAGCTAGCTCACCTTACAAGAAACACACTCTGCTTTAGAGAAAAGAGCACTCTTCTACTCTACTGTGTTTCTTATGGGGCCAGAACAATGAGCTTGCTCAGAACAAAAGAACTGTGCTTCCTACACACGGGCCATATCTAGTTCAACTCTGCTTAGGAAACTGACAAGAACAGTAGATCCTCTTCAGTCCGATACACTGTACTTGCTGGGAACAGACGCGAGTGCTATTTGCACTGTGTATGGCAATGTTAGCGCAATAGTGACTTTCCTTACCAGAAAACAACTCTTGCTCGTAGGACCAGAATCTGCATGTGATTCCACTCCATTTAGGATTGGGAAGCAAACGCTAGCTCGCCTTACAAGAAACACACTCTGCTTTAGTAAAAGAGCACTCTTCTACTCTACTGTGTTTACTATGGGGTCCAAACAGTGAGCTTGCTCAGAACAAAAGAACTGTGCTTCCTACACACACGGACCATATCTAGTTCAACTCTGCTTAGGAAACTGACAAGAACAGTAGCCCCTCTTCAGTCCAATACACTGTACTTGCTGGGAACAGACGCATGTGCTATTTGCACTGTGTATGGCAATGGGAGCCCAATAGTGACTTTCCTTACCAGAAAACAACTCTTGCTCGTAGGACTAGAAACTGCATGTGAGTTCACTCCATTTAGCACTGGGAAACAAATGCTAGCTCGCCTTACAAGAAACACACTCTGCTTTAGAGAAAATAGCACTCTTCTACTCTACTGTGTTTCCTTTGGGGTCCAAAGAGTGAGCTTGCTCAGAACAAAAGATCTGTGCTTAATACACACACGGACCACATCTAGTTCAACTCTGCTTAGGAAACTGACAAGAACAGTAGCTCCTATTCTGTCCAATACACTGTACTTGCTGGGAAAAGACGCGAGTGCTATTTGCCTTGTGTAGGGCAATGGGAGCGCAATAGTGACTTTCCTTACCAGAAAACAACTCTTGTTCGTAGGACCAGAAACTGCATGTGATTCAATTCCATTTAGGACTGGGAAACAAACTCTAGCTCGCTTTACAAGAAACACACTCTGCTTTGAGAAAAGAGCACTCTTCTACTGTACTGTGTTTCCTATAGAGCCACAACAGTGAGCTTGCTCAGAACATAAGAACTGTGCTTCCTACACACACGGGCCATATCTAGTTCAACTCTGCTTAGGAAACTGACAAGAACAGTAGCTCCTCTTCAGTCTGATACACTGTACTTGTGGGGAACAGAAGCGAGTGATATTTGCGCTGTGTATGGCAATTGGAGCACAATAGTGACTTGTCTTACCAGAAAACAACTCTTGCTCGTTGGACAAAAAACTGCATGTGAGTCAACTCAATTTAGGACTGGGAAACAAACGCTAGCTCTACTTCCAAGAAACACACTCTGCTTTTGAGAAAAGAGCACTCTTCTACTCTACTGTGTTTCCTATGTGTTCCGAACAGTGAGCTTGCTCAGAACAAAAAAACTGTGCTTCCTACACACACGGCCATATCTAGTTCAAGTCTGCTTAGGAACCTGACTAGAACAGTAGATCCTCTTCAGTCCAATACACTGTACTTGCTGGGAAGAGACGCCAGTGCTATTTGTCCTGTGTATGTCAATGACAGCGCAATAGTGAGTCTTCTTACGAGAAAACAACTCTTGCTCGTCGGACCAGAAACTGCATGTGATTCAAGTCCATTTAGGACTGGGAAACAAACTCTAGCTCGCTTTACAAGAAACACACTCTGCTTTTGAGAAAGGAGCACTCTTCTACTCTACTGTGTTTCCTATAGGGCCAGAACAGTGAGCTTGCTCAGAAAAAAAGAACTGTGCTTCCTACACACACGGACCATATCTAGTTCAACTCTGCTTAGGAAACTGAGAAGAACAGTAGCTCCTCTTCAGGCCAATTCACTGTACTTGCAGGGAACAGACGGGAGGGCTATTTGCACTGTGTATGGCAATGGGAGCACAATAGTGACTTTCCTTACCAGAAAACAACTCTTGCTCGTAGGACCAGAAACTGCATGTGATTCCACTCCATTTATGACTGGGAAACAAATGCTAGCTCGCCTTACAAAAACAAACTCTGCTTTAGAGAAAAGAGCACTCTTCTACTCTACTGTGTTTCCTATGGGGTCCAAACAGTGAGCTTGCTCAGAACAAAATAACTGTGCTTCCTACACACACGGACCATATCTAGTTCAACTCTGCTTAGGAAACTGACAAGAACAGTAGCTCCTATTCAGTCCAAAACACTGTACTTGCTGGGAAAAGACGCGAGTGCTATTTGCCTTGTGTAGGGCAATGGGAGCGCAATAGTGACTTTCCTTACCAGAAAACAACTCTTGCTCGTAAGACCAGAAACTGCATGTGATTCAACTCCATTTAGGACTGGGAAACAAATGCTAGCTCGCCTTACATGAAACACACTCTGCTTTTGAGAAAAGAGCACTCTTCTACTCTACTCTGCTTTCTATGGGGTTCGAACAGTGAGCTTGCTCAGAACAAAAGAACTGTGCTTCCTACACACATGGCCATATCTAGTTCAATTCTGCTTAGGAACCTGACAAGAACAGTAGATCCTCTTCAGTCCAATACACTGTACGTGCTGGGAACAGACGCCAGTGCTATTTGTCCTGTATATGGCAATGGCAGCACAATAGTGACTCTTCTTACCATAAAACAACAGTTGCTCGTAGGACCAGAAAGTGCATGTGATTCAACTCCATTTAGGACTGGGAAACAAAAGCTAGCTCACCTTACAGAAACACACTCTGCTTTAGAGAAAAGAGGACTCTTCTACTCTACTGTGTTTCCTATAGGACCAGAACAGTGAGAATGCTCAGAACAAAGAACTGTGCTTCCTACACACGAGCCATATCTAGTTCAACTCTGCTTAGGAAACTGACAAGAACAGTAGCTCCTCTTCAGTCCGATACACTGTACTTGCTGGGAACAGACGCGAGTGATATTTGCACTGTGTATGGCAATGGGAGCACAATAGTGACTTTCCTTTCCAGAAAACAACTCTTGCTCGTAGGACCAGAAACTGCATGTGATTCAACTCCATTTAGGACTGGGAAACAAATGTTAGCTCGCCTTACATGAAACACACTCTGCTTTTGAGAAAAGAGCACTCTTCTACTCTACTTTGTTTCCTATGGGGCCTGAACAGTGAGCTTGCTCAGAACAAAAGCACTGTGCTTCCTACACACAGGGGCCATATCTAGTTCTACTCTGCTTAGGAAACTGACAAGAACACTAGCTCCTCTTCAGTCCAATGCACTGTACTTTCGGGGAACAGATGCGAGTGCTATTTGCACTGTGTATGGCAATTGGAGCACAATAGTGATTTGTCTTACCAGAAAACTACTCTTGCTCATAGGACAAAAAACTGCATGTGAGTCAACTCCATTTAGGACTGGGATACAAATGCTAGTTCGCCTTCTATGAAACAAACTCTGCTTTTGAGAAAAGAGCACTCTTCTACTCTACTGTGCTTCCTATGGGGTCCGAACAGTGAGCTTGCTCAGAACAAAAGAACTGTGCTTCCTACACACACGGGCCATATCTAGTTCAACTCTGCTTAGGAAACTGAGAAGAACAGTAGCTCCTCTTCAGTCCAATACACTGTACTTTCGGGGAACAGACGCGAGTGCTATTTGCACTGTGTACGGCAATTGGAGCACAATAGTGACTCGTCTTACCAGAAAACAACTCTTGCTCATAGGACAGAAAACTGCATGTGACTCAACTCCATTTAGGACTGGGAAACAAACGCTAGCTTGCCTTACAAGAAACACACTCTGCTTTTGAGAAAAGAGCACTCTTCTACTCTACTGTGTTTCCTATTGGGTCTGAACAGTGAGCTTGCTCAGAAAAAAAGAACTGTGCTTCCTACACACACGGCCATAACTAGTTCAATTCTGCTTAGAAACCTGACAAGAACAGTAGATCCTTTTCAGTCCAATACACTGTACTTCCTGGGAACAGACGCCAGTGCTATTTGTCCTGTGTATGGCAATGGCAGCGCAATAGTGACTCTTCTTACCATAAAACAACTCTTGCTTGTAGGACCAGAAACAGCATGTGATTCAACTCCATTTAGGACTGGCAAACAAAAGCTAGCTCACCTTACAAGAAACACACTCTGCTTTAGAGAAAAGAGCACTCTTCTACTCTACTGTGTTTCCTATAGGGCCAGAACAGTGAGATTGCTCAGAACAAAAGAACTGTGCTTAATACACATGGGCCATATCTAGTTCAACTCTGCTTAGGAAACTGACAAGAACAGTAGCTCCTCTTCAGTCCGATACACTGTACTTGCTGGGAACAGACGCCAGTGCTATTTGCACTGTGTATGGCAATGGGAGCGCAATAGTGACTTTCTTTACCAGAAAACAACTCTTGTTCGTAGGACCAGAAACTGCATGTGATTCAACTCCATTTAGGACTGGGAAACAAATGCTAGCTCGCCTTACATGAAACACGCTCTGCTTTTGAGAAAAGAGCACTCTTCTACTCTACTGTGCTTCCTATGTGGTCCGAACAGTGAGCTTGCTCAGAACAAAAGAACTGTGCTTCCTACACACACGGGCCATATCTAGTTCAACTCTGCTTAGGAAACTGACAAGAACAGTAGCTCCTCTTCAGTCCATTACAGTGTACTTGCGGGGAACAGACGCGAGTGCTATTTGCACTGTGTATGGCAATTGGAGCACAATAGTGACTCGTCTTACCGGAAAAAAACTCTTGCTCGTAGGACCAGAAACTGCATGTGACTCAACTCCATTTAGGACTGGGAAACAAACGCTAGCTCGCCTTACAAGAAACACACTCTGCTTTTGAGAAAAGAGCACTCTTCTACTCTACTGTGTTTCCTATGGGGTCTGAACAGTGAGCCTGCTCAGAACAAAAGATCTGTGCTTCCTACATACACGACCATATCTAGTTCAATTCTGCTTAGGAACCTGACAAGAACAGTAGATCCTCTTCAGTCCAATACACTGTACTTGCTGGGAACAGACGCCAGTGCTATTTGTCCTGTGTATGGCAATGGCAGCACAATAGTGACTCTTCTTACCATAAAACAACTCTTGCACGTAGGACCAGAAACTGCATGTGATTCAACTCCATTTAGGACTGGGAAACAAAAGCTAGCTCACCTTACAAGAAACACACTCTGATTTAGAGAAAAGAGCACTCTTCTACTCTACTGTGTTTCTTATGGTGCCAGAACAGTGAGCTTGCTCAGAACAAAAGAACTGTGCTTCCTACACACGGGCCATATCTAGTTCAACTCTGCTTAGGAAACTGACAAGAACAGTAGCCCCTCTTCAGTCCAATACACTGTACTTGCTGGGAACAGACGCATGTGCTATTTGCACAGTGTATGGCAATGGGAGCGCAATAGTGACTTTCCTTACCAGAAAACAACTCTTGCTCGTAGGACTAGAAACTGCATGTGAGTCCACACCATTTAGGACTGGGAAACAAATGCTAGCTCGCCTTACAAGAAACACACTCTGCTTTTGAGAAAAGAGCACTCTTCTACTCTACTGTGTTTCCTATAGGGCCAGAACAGTGAGGTTGCTCAGAAAAAAAGAACTGTACTTCCTACACACGGGCCATAACTAGTTCAACTCTGCTTAGGAAACTGAAAAGAACAGAAGCTCCTCTTCAGTCCGATATATTGTACTTGCTGGGAACAGACGCGAGTGCTATTTGCACTGTGTATGGCAATGGGAGCGCAATAGTGACTTTCCTTACCAGAAAACAACTCTTGCTCGTAGGACCAGAAACTGCATGTGATTCAACTCCATTTAGGACTGGGAAAGAAATGCTAGCTCGCCTTACAAGAAACACACTCTGCTTTTGAGAAAAGAGCACTCTTCTACTCTACTGTGTTTCCTATGGTGTCCGAACAGTGAGCTTGTTCAGAACAAAAGAACTGTGCTTTCTACACACACGGCAATATCTAATTCAACTCTGCTAAGATACAAACAAGAACAGTAGCTCCTCTTCAGTCCAATACACTGTACATGCGGGGAACAGACGCAAGTGCTATTTGCACTGTGTATGTCAATGGGAGCGCAATAGTGACTTTTCTTACCAGAAAACAACTCTTACTCGTAGGACGAGAAACTGCATGTGATTCCACTCCATTTAGGACTGGGAAACAAATGCTAGCTCGCCTTACATGAAACACACTCTGCTTTGAGAAAAGAGCACTCTTCTACTCTACTGTGTTTCCTATTGGCTCCGAACAGTGAGCTTACTTAGAACAAAAGAACTGTGCTTCCTACACACACAGGCCATATATAGTTCAACTCTGCTTAGGAAACTGACAAGAACAGTAGCTCCTCTTCAGTCCGATACACTGTACTTGCTGGGAACAGACGCGAGTGCTATTTTCACTGTGTATGGCAATTGGAGCACAATAGTGACTCGTCTTACCAGAAAAAAACTCTTGCTCATAGGACAAATAACTGCATGTGACTCAACTCCATTTAGGACTGGGAAACAAACGCTATCTCGCCTTACAAGAAACACACTCTGCTTTAGAGAAAAGAGCACTCTTCTACTCTACTGTGTTTCCTATGGGGCCAGAGCAGTGAGCTTGCTCAGAACATAAGAACTGTGCGTCCTACACACACGGGCCATATCTAGTTCAACTCTGCTTAGGAACCTGACAAGAACAGTAGCTCCTCTTCAGTCCAATACAATGTAATTGCTGGGAACAGACGCATGTGCTATTTGCACTGTGAATGGCAATGGGAGCACAATAGTGACTTTCCTTAACAGAAAACAACTCTTGCTCGTGGGACCAGAAACTGCATGAGATTCCACTCCATTTAGGACTGGGAAACAAATGCTAGCTCGCCTTACAAGAAACACACCCTGCTTTTGAGAAAAGAGCACTCTTCTACTCTACTGTGTTTCCTATGTGTTCCGAACAGTGAGCTTGCTCAGAACAAAAAAACTGTGCTTCCTACACACACGGCCATATCGAGTTCAAGTCTGCTTAGGAACCTGACAAGAACAGTAGATCCTCTTCAGTCCAATACACTATACTTGCTGGGAACAGCCGCCAGTGCTATTTGTCCTGTGTATGCAATGGCAGCGCAATAGTGACTCTTCTTACCAGAAACCAACTCTTGCTCGTAGGACCAGAAACTGCATGTGATTCCACTCCATTTAGGACTGGGAAACAAACTCTAGCTCGCTTTACAAGAAACACACTCTGCTTTTGAGAAAAGAGCAGTCTTCTACTCTACTGTGTTTCCTATAGGGCCAGAACAGTGAGCTTGCTCAGAAAAAAAGAACTGTACGTCCTACACACACGGGCCATATCTAGTTCAACTCTGCTTAGGAAACTGACAAGAACAGTGGCACATATTCAGTCCAATACACTGTACTTGCTGGGAAAAGACACGAGTGCTATTTGCCTTGTGTAAGCAATGGGAGCGCAATAGTGACTTTCCTTACCAGAAAAAAACGCTTGTTCGTAGGACCAGAAACTGCATGTGATTCAACTCCATTTAGGACTAGGAAACAAATGCTAGCTCGCCTTACAAAAACACACTCTGCTTTTGAGAAAAGAGCACTCTTCTACTCTACTGTGTTTCCTATAGGGTCAGAACAGTGAGTTTGCTCAGAACATAAGAACGGTGCTTCCTACACACACGTGCCATATCTAGTTGAACTCTGCTTAGGAAACTGACAAGAACAGTAGCTCCTATTCAGTCCGATACACTGTACTTGTTGGGAACAGACGCGAGAGCTATTTGCACTATGTATGGCAAGGGGAGCACAATAGTGAATTTCCTTACAAGAAAACAACTCTTGCTCTTAGGACCTGAAACTGAATGTGATTCAACTCCATTTAGGACTGGAAAACAAACGCTAGCTCGCCTTACAAGAACACACTCTGCTTTTGAGAAAAGAGCACTCTTCTACTCTACTGGGTTTCCTATGGGGTCCGAGCAGTGAGCTTGCTCAGAACAAAAGAACTGTGCTTCCTACACACACGGCCATATCTAGTTCAATTCTGCTTAGGAACCTGACAAGAACAGTAGATCCTCTTCAGTCCAATACACTGTACTTGCTGGGAACAGACGCCAGTGCTATTTGTCCTGTGTATGGCAATGGCAGCGCAATAGTGACTCTTCTTACCATAAAACAACTCTTGCTCTTAGGACTAGAAACTGCATGTGATTCAACTCCCTTTAGGACTGGGAAACAAACGCTAGCTCTCCTTACAAGAAACACACTCTGCTTTAGAGAAAAGAGCACTCTTCTACTCTACTGTTTCCTATAGGGCCAGAACAGTGAGCTTGCTCAAAACAAAAGAACTGTGCTTCCTACATATGGCCCATAACTAGTTCAACTCTGCTTAGGAAACTGACAAGAACAGTAGCTCCTCTTCAGTCCGATACACTGTACTTGCTGGGAACAGACGCGAGTGCTATTTGCACTGTGTATGTCAATGGGAGCGCAATAGTGACTTTCCTTACCAGAAAACAACTCTTGCTCATAGGACCAGAAACTGCATGTGATTCAACTCCATTTAGGACTGGGGACCAAGTGCTAGTTCGCCTTACATGAAACACACTCTGCTTTTGAGAAAAGAGCACTCTTCTACTCTACTGTGTTTCCTATGGGGTCCGAACAGTGAGCTTGCTCAGAACAAAAGAACTGTGCTTCCTACACACATGGGCCATATCTAGTTCAACTCTGCTTAGGAAACTGACAAGAACAGTAGCTCCTATTCAGTCCAATACACTGTACTTGCGGGGAACAGACGCGAGTGCTATTTGTCCTGTGTATGGCAATGGCAGCGCAATAGTGACTCTTCTTACCATAAAACAACTCTTGCTTTTATGACTAGAAACCTCATGTGATTCAACTCCATTTAGGACTGGAAAACAAACGCTAGCTCTCCTTACAAGAAACACACTCTGCTTTAGAGAAAAGAGCACTCTTCTACTCTACTGTGTTTCCTATATGGCCAGAACAGTGAGCTTGCTCAGAACATAAGAATGGTGCTTCCTACACACACGGGCCATATCTAGTTGAACTCTGCTTAGGAAACTGACAAGAACAGTAGATCCTCTTCAGTCCGATACACTGTACTTGCTGGGAAGAGACGCGAGAGCTATTTGCAGTATGTATGGCAAGGGGAGCGCAATAGTGAATTTCCTTACCAGAAAACATCTCTTGCTCTTAGGACCAGAAACTGCATGTGATTCAACTCCATTCAGGACTGGGAAACAAACGCTAGCTCGCCTTACAAGAACACACTCTGCTTTTGAGAAAAGAGCACTCTTCTACTCTACTGTGTTTCCTATGGTGTCCGAACAGTGAGCTTGCTCAGAACAAAAGAACTGTGCTTCCTACACACACGGCCATATATAGTTCAATTCTGCTTAGGAACCTGACAAGAACATTAGATCCTCTTCAGTCCAATACACTGTACTTGCTGGGAACAGACACCAGTGCTATTTGTCCTGTGTATGGAAAAGGCAGTGCAATAGTGACTCTTCTTACCAGAAAACAACTCTTGCTCTTAGGACTAGAAACTGCATGTGATTCAACTCCATTTAGGACTGGGAAACAAACGCTAGCTCACCTTACAAGAAACACACTCTGCTTTAGAGAAAAGAGCACTCTTCTACTCTACTGTGTTTCCTATAGGGCCAGAACAGAGAGCTTGCTCAAAACAAAAGAACTGTGCTTCCTACATACGGCCCATAACTAGATCAACTCTGCTTAGGAAACTGAAAGAACAGTAGCTCCTCTTCAGTTCGATACACTGTACTTGCTGGGAACAGACGCGAGTGCTATTTGCACTGTGTATGTCAATGGGAGCGCAATAGTGACTTTCCTTACCAGAAAACAACTCTTGCTCGTAGGACCAGAAACTGCATGTGAGTCAACTCCATTTAGGACTGGGAAACAAACGCTAGCTCGCCTTACAAGAAACACACTCTGCTTTTGAGAAAAGAGCACTCTTCTACTCTACTGTGTTTCCTATGTGTTCCGAAAAGTGAGCTTGCTCAGAACAAAAAAAATGTGCTTCCTACACACAAGGCCATATCTAGTTCAAGTCTGCTTAGGAACCTGACAAGAACAGTAGATCCTCTTCAGTCCAATACAATGTACTTGCTGGGAACAGACGCCAGTGCTATTTGTCCTGTGTATGGCAATGGCAGCGCAATAGTGACTCTTCTTACCAGAAAACAACCCTTGCTCTTAGGACCAGAAACTGCATGTGATTCAACTCCATTTAGGACTGGGAAACAAATGCTAGCTCGCCTTACATGAAACACACTCTGCTTTTGAGAAAAGAGAACTCTTCTACTCTACTGTGTTTCCTATGGGGTCCGAACAGTGAGCTTGCTCAGAACAAAAGAACTGTGCTTCCTACACACACGGGCCATATCTAGTTCAACTCTGCTTAGGAAACTGACAAGAACAGTAGCTCCTCTTCAGTCCAATACAATGTACTTGCTGGGAACAGACGCCAGTGCTATTTGTCCTGTGTATGGCAATGGCAGCGCAATAGTGACTCTTCTTACCAGAAAACAACCCTTGCTCTTAGGACCAGAAACTGCATGTGATTCAACTCCATTTAGGACTGGGAAACAAATGCTAGCTCGCCTTACATGAAACACACTCTGCTTTTGAGAAAAGAGAACTCTTCTACTCTACTGTGTTTCCTATGGGGTCCGAACAGTGAGCTTGCTCAGAACAAAAGAACTGTGCTTCCTACACACACGGGCCATATCTAGTTCAACTCTGCTTAGGAAACTGACAAGAACAGTAGCTCCTCTTCAGTCCAATACACTGTAATTGCTGGGAACAGACGCATGTGCTATTTGCACTGTGTATGGAAATGGGAGCGCAATAGTGACTTTCCTTACCAGAAAACAACTCTTGCTCGTAGGACCAGAAACTGCATGTGATTCCACTCCATTTAGGACTGGGAAACAAATGCTAGCTCGCCTAACAATAAACACACTCTGCTTTTGAGAAAAGAGCACTCTTCTACTCTACTGTGTTTCCTATAGGGCCAGAACAGTGAGCTTGCTCAGAACAAAAGAACTGTGCTTCCTACACACGGGCCATAACTAGTTCAACTCTGCTTAGGAAACTGACAAGAACAGTAGCTCCTCTTCAGTCTGATACACTGTACTTGCTGGGAACAGATGCGAGTGCTATTTGCACTGTGTATGGCAATGGGAGTGCAATAGTGACTTTCCTTACCAGAAAACAACTCTTGCTCATAGGACCAGAAACTGCATGTGATTCAACTCCATTTAGGACTGGGAAACAAATGCTACCTCGCCTTACAAGAAACACACTCTGCTTTTGAGAAAAGAGCACTCTTCTACTCTACTGTGTTTCCTATAGGGCCAGAACAGTGAGCTTGCTCAGAATAAAAGAACTGTGCTTCCTACACACGGGCCATATCTAGTTCAACTCTGCTTAGGAAACTGACAAGAAGAGTAGCTCCTCTTCAGTCCGATTTACTGTACTTGCTGGGAACAGACGCGAGTGCTATTTGCACTGTGTATGGCAATGGGAGCGCAATAGTGACTTTCCTTACCAGAAAACAACTCTTGCTCGTAAGACCAGAAACTGCATGTGATTCAACTCCATTTAGGACTGGGAAACAAATGCTAGCTCGCCTTACATGAAACACACTCTGCTTTTGAGAAAAGAGCACTCTTCTACTCTACTGTGCTTTCTATGGGGTCCGAACAGTGAGCTTGCTCAGAACAAAAGAACTGTGCTTCCTACACACACGGGCCATATCTAATTCAACTCTGCTTAGGAAACTGACAAGAACAGTAGATCCTCTTCCGTCCAATACACTGTACTTGCGGGGAACAGACGGGAGTGCTATTTGCACTGTGTATGGCATTTGGAGCACAATAGTGACTTGTCTTACCAGAAAACAACTCTTGCTAGTTGGACAAAAAACTGTATGTGACTCAACTCCTTTAGGACTGGAAAACAAACGCTATCTCGACTTCCAAGAAACACACTCTGCTTTTGATAAAAGAGCACTCTTCTACTCTCTGTGTTTCCTATGTGTTCCGAACAGTGAGCTTGCTGGGAAAAAAAAATGTGCTTCCTACTCACACGGCCATTTCTAGTTCAAGTCTGCTTAGGAACCTGACAAGAACAGTATATCCTCTTCAGTCCAATACACTGTACTTGCTGGGAAGAGACGCCAGTGCTATTTGTCCTGTGTATGGCAATGGCAGCGCAATAGTGACTCTTCTTACCAGAAAACAACTCTTGCTCGTAGGACCAGAACCTGCATGTGATTCCACTCCATTTAGGACTGGGAAACAAATGCTAGCTCGCCTTACATGAAACACACTCTGCTTTTGAGAAAAGAACACTCTTCTACTCTACTGTGCTTCCTATGGGGTCCGAACAGTGAGCTTGCTCAGAACAAAAGAACTGTGCTTCCTACACACACGGCCATATCTAGTTCAACTCTGCTTAGGAAACTGACAAGAACAGTAGATCCTCTTCAGTCCAATACACTGTACTTGCGGGGAACAGACGCGAGTGCTATTTGCACTGTGTATGGCAATTGGAGCACAATAGTGACTCGTCTCACCAGAAAACAACTCTTGCACGTAGGACAAAAAACTGCATGTGACTCAACTCCATTTAGGACTGGGAAACAAACGCTAGCTCGCCTTATAAGAAACACACTCTGCTTTAGAGAAAAGAGCACTCGTCTACTCTACTTTGTTTCCTATGGGGTCCGAACACTGAGCTTGCTCAGAACAAAAGAACTGTGCTTCCTACACACACGGCCATATCTAGTTCAATTCTGCTTAGGAACCTGACAAAAAGAGTAGATCCTCTTCAGTCCAATACACTGTACTTGCTGGGAACAGACGGGAGGGGTATTTGCACTGTGTATGGCAATGGGAGTGCAATAGTGACTTTCCTTACCAGAAAACAACTCTTGCTCGTAGGACCAGAAACTGCATGTGATTCCACTCCATTTAGGACTGGTAAACAAACGCTAGCTCGCCTTACAAGAAACACATTCTGCTTTAGAGATAAGAGCACTCTTCTACTCTACTGTGTTTCCTAAGGGGTCCAAACAGTGAGCATGCTCAGAACAAAAGAACTGTGCTTCCTACACACGCGGGCCATATCTAGTTCAACTCTGCTTAGGAAACTGACAAGAACAGTAGATCCTCTTCAGTCCGATACACTGTACTTGCTGGGAACAGACGTGAGAGCTATTTGCACTATGTATGGCAAGGGGAGAACAATAGTGACTTTCTTTACCAGAAAACAACTCTTGCTCTTAGGACCAGAAACTGCATGTGATTCAACTCCATTTAGGACTGGGAAACAAATGCTAGCTCGCCTTAAAAGAAACACACTCTGCTTTTGAGGAAAGAGCACTCTTCTACTCTACTGTGTTTCCTATGGGGTCCGAACAGTGAGCTTGCTAAGAAGGAAAGAACTGTGCTTCCTACACACACGGGCCATATCTAGTTCAACTCTGCTAAGGAAACTGACAAGAACACTAGATCCTCTTCAGTCCAATACACTGTACTTGCTGGGAACAGGTGCCAGTGCTATTTGTCCTGTGTATGGCAGTTGCAGCGCAATAGTGACTCTTCTTACCAGAAAAACAACTCTTGCTCGTAGGACCAGAAACTGCATGTGATTCAACTCCATTTAGGACTGGGAAAGAAAAGCTAGCTCACCTTACAAGAAACACACTCTGATTTACAGAAAAGAGCACTCTTCTACTCTACTGTGTTTCCTATAGGGCCAGAACAGTGAGCTTGCTCAGAACAAAAGAACTGTGCTTCCTACACACGGGCCATATCTAGTTCAATTCTGCTTAGGAAACTGACAAGAAGAGTAGCTCCTCTTCAGTCTGATACACTGTACTTGCTGGGAACAGACGCGAGTGCTATTTGCAAGGTGTATGGCAATGGGAGCTCAATAGTGACTTTCCATACCAGAAAACAACTCTTGATCGTAAGACCAGAAACTGCATGTGATTCAACTCCATTTAGGACTGGGAAACAAACGGTAGCTCGCCTTACAAGAACACACTCTGCTTTAGAGAAAAGGGCACTCTTCTACTCTCCTGTGTTTCCTATGTGTTCCGAAAAGTGAGCTTGCTCAGAACAAAAGAACTCTGCTTCCTACACACACGGCCATATCTAGTTCAATTCTGCTTAAGAACCTGACAAGAACAGTAGATCCTCTACAGTCCAATACACTGTACTTGCTGGGAACAGACGCCAGTGTTATTAGTCCTGTGTATGGCAATGGCAACGCAATAGTGACTCTTCTTACCAGAAAACTACTCTTGCTCGTAGGACCAGAAACTGCATGTGATTCAACTCCATTTAGGACTGGGAAACAAATGCTAGCTCGCCTTACATGAAACACACTCTGCATTTGAGAAAAGAGCACTCTTCTACTCTATTGTGTTTCCTATCGGGTCCGAACAGTGAGCTTGCTCAGAACAAAAGAACTGTGCTTCCTACACACACGGGCCATATCTAGTTCAACTCTGCTTAGGAAACTGACAAGAACAGTAACTGCTCTTCAATCCAATACAGTGTACTTTCGGGGAACAGACGCGAGAGCTATTTGCACTGTGTATGGCAATTGGAGCACAATAGTGACTCGTCTTACCAGAAAAACTCTTGCTCGTAGGACAAAAAACTGCATGTGACTCAACTCCATTTAGGACTGGGAAACAAACGCTAGCTCGCCTTACAAAAAACACACTCTGCTTTTGAGAAAAGAGCACTCTTCTACTCTACTGTGTTTCCTATTGGGTCTGAACAGTGAGCTTGCTGAGAACAAAAGAACTGTGCTTCCTACACACAGAGCCATAACTAGTTCAATTCTGCTTAGGAACCTGACAAGAACAGTAGATCCTCTTCAGTCCAATACACTGTATTTCCTGGGAACCTACGCCAGTGCTATTTGTCCTGTGTATGGCAATGGCAGCACAATAGTGACTCTTCTTACCATAAAACAACTCTTGCACGTAGGACTCGAAACTGCATGGGATTCAACTCCATTTAGGACTGGGAAACAAACGCTAGCTCGCCTTACAAGAAACATACTCTGCTTTTGAGAAAAGAACACTCTTCTACTCTACTGTGCTTCCTATGGGGTCCGAACAGTGAGCTTGCTCAGAACAAAAGAACTGTGCTTAATACACACACGGACCACATCTAGTTCAACTCTGCTTAGGAAACTGACAAGAACAGTAGCTCCTATTCAGTCCAATACACTGTACTTGCTGGGAAAAGACGCGAGTGCTATTTGCCTTTTGTAGGGCAATGGGAGCGCAATAGTGACTTTCCTTACCAGAAAACAACTCTTGTTCGTAGGACCAGAAACTGCATGTGATTCAACTCCATTTAGGACTGGGAAACAAACTCTAGCTCGCTTTACAAGAAACACACTCTGCTTTTGAGAAAAGAGCACTCTTCTACTCTACTGTGTTTCCTATAGGGCCAGAACAGTGAGCTTGCTCAGAACATAAGACCTGTGCTTCCTACACACATGGGCCATATCTAGTTCAACTCTGCTTAGGAAACTGACAAGAACAGTAGCTCCTCTTCAGTCCGATACACTGTACTTGTGGGGAACAGAAGCGAGTGCTATTTGCACTGTGTATGGCAATTGGAGCACAATAGTGACTTGTCTTACCAGAAAACAACTCTTGCTCGTTGGACAAAAAACTGCATGTGACTCAACTCCATTTAGGACTGGGAAACAAACGCTAGCTCGACTTACAAGAAACACACTCTGCTTTTGAGAAAAGAGCACTCTTCTACTCTACTGTGTTTCGTATGTGTTCCGAACAGTGAGCTTGCTCAGAACAAAAAAACTGTGCTTCCTACACACGGCCATATCTAGTTCAAGTCTGCTTAGGAACCTGACAAGAACAGTAGATCCTCTTCAGTCCAATACACTGTACTTGCTGGGAACAGACGCCAGTGCTATTTGTCCTGTGTATGTCAATGACAGCGCAATAGTGACTCTTCTTACCAGAAAACAACTCTTGCTCGTAGGACCAGAAACTGCATGTGATTCAACTCCATTTAGGACTGGGAAACAAACTCTAGCTCGCTTTACAAGAAACACACTCTGCTTATGAGTAAAGAGCACTCTTCTACTCTACTGTGTTTCCTATAGGGCCAGAACAGTGAGCTTGCTCAGAACAAAAGAACTGTGCTTCCTACACACACGGACCATATCTAGTTCAACTCTGCTTAGGAAACTGAGAAGAACAGTAGCTCCTCTTCAGTCCAATACACTGTACTTGCTGGGAACAGACGGGAGGGCTATTGGCACTGTGTATGGCAATGGGAGCACAATAGTGACTTTCCTTACCAGAAAACAACTCTTGCTCGTAGAACCAGAAACTGCATGTGATTCCACTCCATTTAGGACTGGGAAACAAATGCTAGCTCGCCTTACAAAAACAAACTCTGCTTTAGAGAAAAGAGCACTCTTCTACTCTACTGTGTTTAATAAAGGGGTCCAAACAGTGAGCTTGCTCAGAACAAAATAACTGTGCTTCCTACACACACGTACCATATATAGTTCAACTCTGCTTAGGAAACTGACAAGAACAGTAGCTCCTATTCAGTCCAATACACTGTACTTGCTGGGAAAAGACGCGAGTGCTATTTGCCTTGTGTAGGGCAATGGGAGCGCAATAGTGACTTTCCTTACCAGAAAACAACTCTTGCTCGTAGGACCAGAAACTGCATGTGATTCAACTCCATTTAGTAGTAGGAAACAAACGCTAGCTCGCCTTACAAAAACACACTCTGCTTTTGAGAAAAGAGCACTCTTCTTCTCTACTGTGTTTCCTATGGTGTCCGAACATTGAGCTTGCTCAGAACAAAAGAACTGTGCTTCCTACACCCATGGCCATATCTAGTTCAATTCTGCTTAGGAACCTGACAAAAACAGTAGATCCTCTTCAGTCCGATACACTGTACTTGCTGGGAACAGACGCCAGTGCTATTTGTCCTGTGTATATCAATGACAGCGCAATAGTGACTCTTCGTACCAGAAAACAACTCTTGCTCGTAGGACCAGAAACTGCATGTGATTCAACTCCATTTAGGACTGGGAAACAAACTCTAGATCGCTTTACAAAAAACACACTCTGCTTTTGAGAAAAGAGCACTCTTCTACTCTACTGTGTTTCCTATGGGGTCCAAACAGTGAGCTTGCTCAGAACAAAAGAACTGTGCTTCCTACACACACTAACCATATCTAGTTCAACTCTGCTTAGTAAACTGACAAGTAGAGTAGCTCCTATTCAGTCCAATACACTGTACTTGCTGGGAAAAGACGTGAGTGCTATTTGCCTTGGGTAGGGCAATGGGAGCGCAATAGTGACTTTCCTTACCTGAAAACAACTCTTGCGCGTAAGACCAAAAACTGCATGTGATTCAACTCCATTTAGGAGTAGGAAACAAACGCTAGCTCGCCTTACAAAAACACACTCTGCTTTTGAGAAAAGAGCACTCTTCTACTCTACTGTGTTTCCTATGGTGTCCGAACATTGAGCTTGCTCAGAAAAAAAGAACTGTGCTTCCTACACACATGGCCATATCTAGTTCAATTCTGCTTAGGAACCTGACAAGAACAGTAGATCCTCTTCAGTCCAAAACACTGTACATGCTGGGAACAGACTCCAGTGCTATTTGTCCTGTGTATGGCAATGGCAGCACAATAGTGACTCTTCTTACCATAAAACAACTCTTGCTCGTAGGACCAGAAACTGCATGTGATTCAACTCCATTTAGGACTGGGAAACAAAAGCTAGCTCACCTTACAGAAACACACTCTGCTTTAGAGAAAAGAGCACTCTTCTACTCTACTGTGTTTCCTATAGGGCCAGAACTGTGAGAATGCTCAGAACAAAGAACTGTGCTTCCTACACACGAGCCATATCTAGTTCAACTCTGCTTAGGAAACTGACAAGAACAGTAGCTCCTCTTCAGTCCGATACACTGTACTTCCTGGGAAGAGACGCGAGTGATATTTGCACTGTGTATGGCAATGGGAGCGCAATAGTGACTTTCCTTTCCAGAAAACAACTCTTGCTCGTAGGACCAGAAACTGCATGTGATTCAACTTCCCTTAGGACTGGGAAACAAATGCTGGCTCGCCTTACATGAAACACACTCTGCTTTTGAGAAAAGAGCACTCTTCTACTCTACTGTGTTTCCTATGGTGTCCGAACATTGAGCTTGCTCAGAACAAAAGAACTGTGCTTCCTACACACATGGCCATATCTAGTTCAATTCTGCTTAGGAAACTGACAAGAACACTAGTTCCTCTTCAGTCCAATACACTGTACATGCTGGGAACAGACGCGAGTGCTATTTGCACTGTGTATGGCAATTGGAGCACAATAGTGACTTGTCTTACCAGGAAACAACTCTTGCTCATAGGACAAAAAACTGCATGTGACTCAACTCCATTGAGGACTGGGAAACAAACGCTAGCTCGACTTCCAAGAAACACACTCTGCTTTAGAGAAAAGAGCACCCTTCTACTCTACTGTGTTTCCTATTTGTTCCGAACAGTGAGCTTCCTCAGAACAAAAAAACTGTGCTTCCTACACACACGGCCATATCTAGTTCAATTCTGCTTAGGAACTTGACAAGAACATTAGATCCTCTTCAGTCCATTACACTGTACTTGCTGGGAACAGACGCCAGTGCTATTTGTCCTGTGTATGGCAATGGCAGAGCAATAGTGACTCTTGTTACCATAAAACAACTCTTGCTCTTAAGACTAGAAACAGCATGTGATTCAACTCCATTTAGGACTGGGAAACAAACGCTAGCTCGCCTTACAAGAAACACACTCTGCTTTAGAGAAAAGAGCACTCTTCTACTCTACTGTGTTTCCTATAGGGCCAAAACAGTGAGCTTGCTCAGAACAAAAGAACTGTGCTTCCAACACAGGGCCATAACTACTTCAACTCTTCTTATGTAACTGACAAGAACAGTAGCTCCTCTTCCGTCCAATACACTGTACTTGCTGGGAACAGACGGGAGAGCTATTTGCACTGTGGATGTCAATGGGAGCAAAATAGTGATTTTCTTTACCAGAAAACAGCTCTTGCTCGTAGGACCAGAAACTGCATGTGATTCAACTCCATTTAGGACTGGGAAACAAATGCTAGCTCGCCTTACATGAAATACACTCTGCTTTTGATTAAAGAGTACTCTTCTACTCTACTGTGTTTACTATGAGGCCGAACAGTGAGCTTGCTCAGAACAAAAGAACTGTGCTTCCTACACACACGGGCCATATCTAGTTCAACTCTGCTTAGGAAACTGACAAGAACAGTAGCTCCTCTTCAGTCCAATACACTGTACTTGCTGGCAACAGGCGCATGTGCTATTTGCACTGTGTATGGCAATGGGAGCACAATAGTGGCTTTTCTTACCAGAAAACAACTCTTGCTCATAGGACTAGAAACTGCATGTGATTCCACTCCATTTATGACTGGGAATCAAATGCTAGCTCGCCTTACAAGAAACACACTCTGCTTTAGAGAAAATAGCACTCTTCTACTCTACTGTGTTTCCTATGGGGTCCAAACAGTGAACTTGCTCAGAACAAAAAAACTGTGCTTAATACACACACGGACCACATCTAGTTCAACTCTGGTTAGGAAACTGACAAGAACAGTAGCTCCTATTCAGTCCCATACACTGTACTTGCTGGGAAAAGACGCGAGTGCTATTTGCCTTGTGTATGGCAATGGGAGCGCAATAGTGACTTTCCTTACCAGAAAACAACTCTTGTTCGTAGGACCAGAAACTGCATGTGATTCAACTCCATTTAGGACTGGGAAACAAACTCTAGCTCGCTTTACAAGAAACACACTCTGCTTTTGAGAAAAGAGCACTCTTCTACTCTACTGTGTTTCCTATAGGGCCAGAACAGTGAGCTTGCTCAGAACATAAGACCTGTGCTTCCTACACACATGGGCCATATCTAGTTCAACTCTGCTTAGGAAACTGACAAGAACAGTAGCTCCGCTTCAGTCCGATACACTGTACTTGTGGGGAACAGAAGCGAGTGCTATTTGCACTGTGTATGGCAATTGGAGCACAATAGTGACTTGTCTTACCAGAAAACAACTCTTGCTCGTTGGACAAAAAACTGCATGTGACTCAACTCCATTTAGGACTGGGAAACAAACGCTAGCTCGACTTCCAAGAAACACACTCTGCTTTTGAGAAAAGAGCACTCTTCTACTCTACTGTGTTTCGTATGTGTTCCGAACAGTGAGCTTGCTCAGAACAAAAAAACTGTGCTTCCTACACACGGCCATATCTAGTTCAAGTCTGCTTAGGAACCTGACAAGAACAGTAGATCCTCTTCAGTCCAATACACTGTACTTGCTGGGAACAGACGCCAGTGCTATTTGTCCTGTGTATGTCAATGACAGCGCAATAGTGACTCTTCTTACCAACAAACAACTCTTGCTCGTAGGACCAGAAACTGCATGTGATTCAACTCCATTTAGGACTGGGAAACAAACTCTAGCTCGCTTTACAAGAAACACACTCTGCTTATGAGTAAAGAGCACTCTTCTACTCTACTGTGTTTCCTATAGGGCCAGAACAGTGAGCTTGCTCAGAAAAAAAGAACTGTGCTTCCTACACACACGGACCATATCTAGTTCAACTCTGCTTAGGAAACTGAGAAGAACAGTAGCTCCTCTTCAGTCCAATACACTGTACTTGCTGGGAACAGACGGGAGGGCTATTTGCACTGTGTATGGCAATGGGAGCACAATAGTGACTTTCCTTACCAGAAAACAACTCTTGCTCGTAGAACCAGAAACTGCATGTGATTCCACTCCATTTAGGACTGGGAAACAAATGCTAGCTCGCCTTACAAAAACAAACTCTGCTTTAGAGAAAAGAGCACTCTTCTACTCTACTGTGTTTCCTATGGGGTCCAAACAGTGAGCTTGCTCAGAACAAAATAACTGTGCTTCCTACACACACGGACCATATATAGTTCAACTCTGCTTAGGAAACTGACAAGAACAGTAGCTCCTATTCAGTCCAATACACTGTACTTGCTGGGAAAAGACGCGAGTGCTATTTGCCTTGTGTAGGGCAATGGGAGCGCAATAGTGACTTTCCTTACCAGAAAACAACTCTTGCTCGTAGGACCAGAAACTGCATGTGATTCAACTCCATTTAGGAGTAGGAAACAAACGCTAGCTCGCCTTACAAAAACACACTCTGCTTTTGAGAAAAGAGCACTCTTCTTCTCTACTGTGTTTCATATGGTGTCCGAACATTGAGCTTGCTCAGAACAAAAGAACTGTGCTTCCTACACCCATGGCCATATCTAGTTCAATTCTGCTTAGGAACCTGACAAAAACAGTAGATCCTCTTCAGTCCGATACACTGTACTTGCTGGGAACAGACGCCAGTGTTATTTGTCCTGTGTATGGCAATGGCAGCGCAATAGTGACTCTTCTTACCATAAAACAACTCTTGCTCGTAGGTCCATAAACTGCATGTAATTCAACTCCATTTAGGACTGGGAAACAAAAGCTAGCTCACCTTACAAGAAACACACTCTGCTTTAGAGAAAGGAGCACTCTTCTACTCTGCTGTGTTTCCTATAGGGCAAGAACAGTGAGATTGTTCAGAACAAAAGAACTGTGCTTCCTACACACACGGGCCATATCTAGTTCAACTCTACTTAGGAAACTGACAAGAACAGTAACTCCTATTCAGTCCAATACACTGTACTTGCTTGGAAAACACGCGAGTGCTATTTGCATTGTGTAAGGCAATGGGCGCGCAATAGTGACTTTCCTTACCAGAAAACAACTCTTGTTCTTAGGACCAGAAACTGCATGTGACTCAAATCCATTTAGGACTGGGAAACAAACGCTAGCTCGACTTCCAAGAAACACACTCTGCTTTTGAGAAAAGAGCACTCTTCTACTCTACTGTGTTTCCTATGTGTTCCGAAAAGTGAGCTTGCTCAGAACAAAAAAACTGTGCTTCCTACACACACGGCCATATCTAGTTCAAGTCTGCTTAGGAACCTGACAAGAACAGTAGATCCTCTTTAGTCCATTACACTGTACTTGCTGGGAACAGACGCCAGTACTATTTGTCCTGTGTATGGCAATGGCAGAGCAATAATGACTCTTCTTACCATAAAACAACTCTTGCTCATAGTACTAGAAACTGCATGTGACTCAACTCCATTTAGGACTGGGAAACAAACGCTAGCTCGCCTTACAAGAAACACACTCTGCTTTAGAGAAAAGAGCACTCTTCTACTCTACTGTATTTCCTATAGGGCCAGAACACTGACCTTGCTCAGAACAAAAGAACTGTGCTTCCTACACAGGGCCATAACAAGTTCAACTCTGCTTAGGAAACTGACAAGAACAGTAGCTCCTCTTCCGTCCAATACTCTGTACTTGCTGGGAAAAGACGCGAGTGCTATTTGCCTTTTGTAGGGCAATGGGAGCGCAATAGTGACTTTCCTTACCAGAAAACAACTCTTGTTCGTAGGACCAGAAACTGCATGTGATTCAACTCCATTTAGGACTGGGAAACAAACTCTAGCTCGCTTTACAAGAAACACACTCTGCTTTTGAGAAAAGAGCACTCTTCTACTCTACTGTGTTTCCTATAGGGCCAGAACAGTGAGCTTGCTCAGAACATAAGACCTGTGCTTCCTACACACATGGGCCATATCTAGTTCAACTCTGCTTAGGAAACTGACAAGAACAGTAGCTCCTCTTCAGTCCGATACACTGTACTTGTGGGGAACAGAAGCGAGTGCTATTTGCACTGTGTATGGCAATTGGAGCACAATAGTGACTTGTCTTACCAGAAAACAACTCTTGCTCGTTGGACAAAAAACTGCATGTGACTCAACTCCATTTAGGACTGGGAAACAAACGCTAGCTCGACTTACAAGAAACACACTCTGCTTTTGAGAAAAGAGCACTCTTCTACTCTACTGTGTTTCGTATGTGTTCCGAACAGTGAGCTTGCTCAGAACAAAAAAACTGTGCTTCCTACACACGGCCATATCTAGTTCAAGTCTGCTTAGGAACCTGACAAGAACAGTAGATCCTCTTCAGTCCAATACACTGTACTTGCTGGGAACAGACGCCAGTGCTATTTGTCCTGTGTATGTCAATGACAGCGCAATAGTGACTCTTCTTACCAGAAAACAACTCTTGCTCGTAGGACCAGAAACTGCATGTGATTCAACTCCATTTAGGACTGGGAAACAAACTCTAGCTCGCTTTACAAGAAACACACTCTGCTTATGAGTAAAGAGCACTCTTCTACTCTACTGTGTTTCCTATAGGGCCAGAACAGTGAGCTTGCTCAGAACAAAAGAACTGTGCTTCCTACACACACGGACCATATCTAGTTCAACTCTGCTTAGGAAACTGAGAAGAACAGTAGCTCCTCTTCAGTCCAATACACTGTACTTGCTGGGAACAGACGGGAGGGCTATTGGCACTGTGTATGGCAATGGGAGCACAATAGTGACTTTCCTTACCAGAAAACAACTCTTGCTCGTAGAACCAGAAACTGCATGTGATTCCACTCCATTTAGGACTGGGAAACAAATGCTAGCTCGCCTTACAAAAACAAACTCTGCTTTAGAGAAAAGAGCACTCTTCTACTCTACTGTGTTTAATAAAGGGGTCCAAACAGTGAGCTTGCTCAGAACAAAATAACTGTGCTTCCTACACACACGTACCATATATAGTTCAACTCTGCTTAGGAAACTGACAAGAACAGTAGCTCCTATTCAGTCCAATACACTGTACTTGCTGGGAAAAGACGCGAGTGCTATTTGCCTTGTGTAGGGCAATGGGAGCGCAATAGTGACTTTCCTTACCAGAAAACAACTCTTGCTCGTAGGACCAGAAACTGCATGTGATTCAACTCCATTTAGTAGTAGGAAACAAACGCTAGCTCGCCTTACAAAAACACACTCTGCTTTTGAGAAAAGAGCACTCTTCTTCTCTACTGTGTTTCCTATGGTGTCCGAACATTGAGCTTGCTCAGAACAAAAGAACTGTGCTTCCTACACCCATGGCCATATCTAGTTCAATTCTGCTTAGGAACCTGACAAAAACAGTAGATCCTCTTCAGTCCGATACACTGTACTTGCTGGGAACAGACGCCAGTGCTATTTGTCCTGTGTATATCAATGACAGCGCAATAGTGACTCTTCGTACCAGAAAACAACTCTTGCTCGTAGGACCAGAAACTGCATGTGATTCAACTCCATTTAGGACTGGGAAACAAACTCTAGATCGCTTTACAAAAAACACACTCTGCTTTTGAGAAAAGAGCACTCTTCTACTCTACTGTGTTTCCTATGGGGTCCAAACAGTGAGCTTGCTCAGAACAAAAGAACTGTGCTTCCTACACACACTAACCATATCTAGTTCAACTCTGCTTAGTAAACTGACAAGTAGAGTAGCTCCTATTCAGTCCAATACACTGTACTTGCTGGGAAAAGACGTGAGTGCTATTTGCCTTGGGTAGGGCAATGGGAGCGCAATAGTGACTTTCCTTACCTGAAAACAACTCTTGCGCGTAAGACCAAAAACTGCATGTGATTCAACTCCATTTAGGAGTAGGAAACAAACGCTAGCTCGCCTTACAAAAACACACTCTGCTTTTGAGAAAAGAGCACTCTTCTACTCTACTGTGTTTCCTATGGTGTCCGAACATTGAGCTTGCTCAGAAAAAAAGAACTGTGCTTCCTACACACATGGCCATATCTAGTTCAATTCTGCTTAGGAACCTGACAAGAACAGTAGATCCTCTTCAGTCCAAAACACTGTACATGCTGGGAACAGACTCCAGTGCTATTTGTCCTGTGTATGGCAATGGCAGCACAATAGTGACTCTTCTTACCATAAAACAACTCTTGCTCGTAGGACCAGAAACTGCATGTGATTCAACTCCATTTAGGACTGGGAAACAAAAGCTAGCTCACCTTACAGAAACACACTCTGCTTTAGAGAAAAGAGCACTCTTCTACTCTACTGTGTTTCCTATAGGGCCAGAACTGTGAGAATGCTCAGAACAAAGAACTGTGCTTCCTACACACGAGCCATATCTAGTTCAACTCTGCTTAGGAAACTGACAAGAACAGTAGCTCCTCTTCAGTCCGATACACTGTACTTCCTGGGAAGAGACGCGAGTGATATTTGCACTGTGTATGGCAATGGGAGCGCAATAGTGACTTTCCTTTCCAGAAAACAACTCTTGCTCGTAGGACCAGAAACTGCATGTGATTCAACTTCCCTTAGGACTGGGAAACAAATGCTGGCTCGCCTTACATGAAACACACTCTGCTTTTGAGAAAAGAGCACTCTTCTACTCTACTGTGTTTCCTATGGTGTCCGAACATTGAGCTTGCTCAGAACAAAAGAACTGTGCTTCCTACACACATGGCCATATCTAGTTCAATTCTGCTTAGGAAACTGACAAGAACACTAGTTCCTCTTCAGTCCAATACACTGTACATGCTGGGAACAGACGCGAGTGCTATTTGCACTGTGTATGGCAATTGGAGCACAATAGTGACTTGTCTTACCAGGAAACAACTCTTGCTCATAGGACAAAAAACTGCATGTGACTCAACTCCATTGAGGACTGGGAAACAAACGCTAGCTCGACTTCCAAGAAACACACTCTGCTTTAGAGAAAAGAGCACCCTTCTACTCTACTGTGTTTCCTATTTGTTCCGAACAGTGAGCTTCCTCAGAACAAAAAAACTGTGCTTCCTACACACACGGCCATATCTAGTTCAATTCTGCTTAGGAACTTGACAAGAACATTAGATCCTCTTCAGTCCATTACACTGTACTTGCTGGGAACAGACGCCAGTGCTATTTGTCCTGTGTATGGCAATGGCAGAGCAATAGTGACTCTTGTTACCATAAAACAACTCTTGCTCTTAAGACTAGAAACAGCATGTGATTCAACTCCATTTAGGACTGGGAAACAAACGCTAGCTCGCCTTACAAGAAACACACTCTGCTTTAGAGAAAAGAGCACTCTTCTACTCTACTGTGTTTCCTATAGGGCCAAAACAGTGAGCTTGCTCAGAACAAAAGAACTGTGCTTCCAACACAGGGCCATAACTACTTCAACTCTTCTTATGTAACTGACAAGAACAGTAGCTCCTCTTCCGTCCAATACACTGTACTTGCTGGGAACAGACGGGAGAGCTATTTGCACTGTGGATGTCAATGGGAGCAAAATAGTGATTTTCTTTACCAGAAAACAGCTCTTGCTCGTAGGACCAGAAACTGCATGTGATTCAACTCCATTTAGGACTGGGAAACAAATGCTAGCTCGCCTTACATGAAATACACTCTGCTTTTGATTAAAGAGTACTCTTCTACTCTACTGTGTTTACTATGAGGCCGAACAGTGAGCTTGCTCAGAACAAAAGAACTGTGCTTCCTACACACACGGGCCATATCTAGTTCAACTCTGCTTAGGAAACTGACAAGAACAGTAGCTCCTCTTCAGTCCAATACACTGTACTTGCTGGCAACAGGCGCATGTGCTATTTGCACTGTGTATGGCAATGGGAGCACAATAGTGGCTTTTCTTACCAGAAAACAACTCTTGCTCATAGGACTAGAAACTGCATGTGATTCCACTCCATTTATGACTGGGAATCAAATGCTAGCTCGCCTTACAAGAAACACACTCTGCTTTAGAGAAAATAGCACTCTTCTACTCTACTGTGTTTCCTATGGGGTCCAAACAGTGAACTTGCTCAGAACAAAAAAACTGTGCTTAATACACACACGGACCACATCTAGTTCAACTCTGGTTAGGAAACTGACAAGAACAGTAGCTCCTATTCAGTCCCATACACTGTACTTGCTGGGAAAAGACGCGAGTGCTATTTGCCTTGTGTATGGCAATGGGAGCGCAATAGTGACTTTCCTTACCAGAAAACAACTCTTGTTCGTAGGACCAGAAACTGCATGTGATTCAACTCCATTTAGGACTGGGAAACAAACTCTAGCTCGCTTTACAAGAAACACACTCTGCTTTTGAGAAAAGAGCACTCTTCTACTCTACTGTGTTTCCTATAGGGCCAGAACAGTGAGCTTGCTCAGAACATAAGACCTGTGCTTCCTACACACATGGGCCATATCTAGTTCAACTCTGCTTAGGAAACTGACAAGAACAGTAGCTCCGCTTCAGTCCGATACACTGTACTTGTGGGGAACAGAAGCGAGTGCTATTTGCACTGTGTATGGCAATTGGAGCACAATAGTGACTTGTCTTACCAGAAAACAACTCTTGCTCGTTGGACAAAAAACTGCATGTGACTCAACTCCATTTAGGACTGGGAAACAAACGCTAGCTCGACTTCCAAGAAACACACTCTGCTTTTGAGAAAAGAGCACTCTTCTACTCTACTGTGTTTCGTATGTGTTCCGAACAGTGAGCTTGCTCAGAACAAAAAAACTGTGCTTCCTACACACGGCCATATCTAGTTCAAGTCTGCTTAGGAACCTGACAAGAACAGTAGATCCTCTTCAGTCCAATACACTGTACTTGCTGGGAACAGACGCCAGTGCTATTTGTCCTGTGTATGTCAATGACAGCGCAATAGTGACTCTTCTTACCAACAAACAACTCTTGCTCGTAGGACCAGAAACTGCATGTGATTCAACTCCATTTAGGACTGGGAAACAAACTCTAGCTCGCTTTACAAGAAACACACTCTGCTTATGAGTAAAGAGCACTCTTCTACTCTACTGTGTTTCCTATAGGGCCAGAACAGTGAGCTTGCTCAGAAAAAAAGAACTGTGCTTCCTACACACACGGACCATATCTAGTTCAACTCTGCTTAGGAAACTGAGAAGAACAGTAGCTCCTCTTCAGTCCAATACACTGTACTTGCTGGGAACAGACGGGAGGGCTATTTGCACTGTGTATGGCAATGGGAGCACAATAGTGACTTTCCTTACCAGAAAACAACTCTTGCTCGTAGAACCAGAAACTGCATGTGATTCCACTCCATTTAGGACTGGGAAACAAATGCTAGCTCGCCTTACAAAAACAAACTCTGCTTTAGAGAAAAGAGCACTCTTCTACTCTACTGTGTTTCCTATGGGGTCCAAACAGTGAGCTTGCTCAGAACAAAATAACTGTGCTTCCTACACACACGGACCATATATAGTTCAACTCTGCTTAGGAAACTGACAAGAACAGTAGCTCCTATTCAGTCCAATACACTGTACTTGCTGGGAAAAGACGCGAGTGCTATTTGCCTTGTGTAGGGCAATGGGAGCGCAATAGTGACTTTCCTTACCAGAAAACAACTCTTGCTCGTAGGACCAGAAACTGCATGTGATTCAACTCCATTTAGGAGTAGGAAACAAACGCTAGCTCGCCTTACAAAAACACACTCTGCTTTTGAGAAAAGAGCACTCTTCTTCTCTACTGTGTTTCATATGGTGTCCGAACATTGAGCTTGCTCAGAACAAAAGAACTGTGCTTCCTACACCCATGGCCATATCTAGTTCAATTCTGCTTAGGAACCTGACAAAAACAGTAGATCCTCTTCAGTCCGATACACTGTACTTGCTGGGAACAGACGCCAGTGTTATTTGTCCTGTGTATGGCAATGGCAGCGCAATAGTGACTCTTCTTACCATAAAACAACTCTTGCTCGTAGGTCCATAAACTGCATGTAATTCAACTCCATTTAGGACTGGGAAACAAAAGCTAGCTCACCTTACAAGAAACACACTCTGCTTTAGAGAAAGGAGCACTCTTCTACTCTGCTGTGTTTCCTATAGGGCAAGAACAGTGAGATTGTTCAGAACAAAAGAACTGTGCTTCCTACACACACGGGCCATATCTAGTTCAACTCTACTTAGGAAACTGACAAGAACAGTAACTCCTATTCAGTCCAATACACTGTACTTGCTGGGAAAACACGCGAGTGCTATTTGCATTGTGTAAGGCAATGGGCGCGCAATAGTGACTTTCCTTACCAGAAAACAACTCTTGTTCTTAGGACCAGAAACTGCATGTGACTCAAATCCATTTAGGACTGGGAAACAAACGCTAGCTCGACTTCCAAGAAACACACTCTGCTTTTGAGAAAAGAGCACTCTTCTACTCTACTGTGTTTCCTATGTGTTCCGAAAAGTGAGCTTGCTCAGAACAAAAAAACTGTGCTTCCTACACACACGGCCATATCTAGTTCAAGTCTGCTTAGGAACCTGACAAGAACAGTAGATCCTCTTTAGTCCATTACACTGTACTTGCTGGGAACAGACGCCAGTACTATTTGTCCTGTGTATGGCAATGGCAGAGCAATAATGACTCTTCTTACCATAAAACAACTCTTGCTCATAGTACTAGAAACTGCATGTGACTCAACTCCATTTAGGACTGGGAAACAAACGCTAGCTCGCCTTACAAGAAACACACTCTGCTTTAGAGAAAAGAGCACTCTTCTACTCTACTGTATTTCCTATAGGGCCAGAACACTGACCTTGCTCAGAACAAAAGAACTGTGCTTCCTACACAGGGCCATAACAAGTTCAACTCTGCTTAGGAAACTGACAAGAACAGTAGCTCCTCTTCCGTCCAATACTCTGTACTTGCTGGGAACAGACGCGATGCTATTTGCACTGTGTATGGCAATGGGAGCGCAATAGTGACTTTCCTTACCAGAAAACAACTCTTGCTCGTAGGACCAGTAACTGCATGTGATTCAAATCCATTTAGGATTGGGAAACAAATGCTAGCTCGCCTTACATGAAACACACTCTGCTTTTGAGAAAAGAGCACTCTTCTACTCTACTGTGCCTACTATGGGGTCCGAACAGTGAGCTTGCTAAGAACAAACAAACTGTGCTTCCTACACACACGGGCCATATCTAGTTCAACTCTGCTTAGGAAACTGACAAGAACAGTAGCTCCTCTTCAGTCCAATACACTGTACTTGCGGGGAACAGACGCGAGTGCTATTTGCACTGTGTATGGCAATTGGAGCACTATAGTGACTTGTCTTACCAGAAAAAAAACTCTTGCTCGTTGGACAAAAAACTGCATGTGACTCAATTCCATTTAGGACTGGGAAACAAACGCTAGCTTGACTTCCAAAAACCCACTCTGCTTTTGAGAAAAGAGCACTCTTCTACTCTACTGTGTTTCCTATGTGTTGCGAAAAGTGAGCTTGCTCAGAACATAAGAACTGTGCTTCCTACAAACACGGGCCATATCTAGTTCAACTCTGCTTAGGAAACTGAGAAGAACAGTAGCTCCTCTTCAGTCCAATACACTGTACTTGCTGGGAACAGACGGGAGGGCTATTTGCACTGTGTATGGCAATGGGAGCGCAATAGTGACTTTCCTTACCAGAAAACAACTCTTGCTCGTAGGACCAGAAACTGCATGTGATTCCACTCCATTTAGGACTGGGAAACAAACGCTAGCTCGCCTTACAAGAAACACACTCTGCTTTAGAGAAAAGAGCACTCTCCTACTCTACTGTGTTTCCTATGGGGTCAAACAGTGAGCTTGCTCAGAACAAAAGAACTGTGCTTCCTACACACACGGACCAAATCTAGTTCAACTCTGCTTAGGAAACTGACAAGAACAGTAGCTCCTATTCAGTCCAATACACTGTACTTGCTGGGAAAAGACGCGAATGCTATTTGCCTTGTGTAGGGCAATGGGAGCGCAATAGTGACTTTCCTTAGCAGAAAACAACTCTTGCTTGTAGGACCAAAAACTGCATGTGATTCAACTCCATTTATGACTGAGAAACAATCGCTAGCTGACCTTCCAAGAAACACACTCTGCTTTTGAGAAAAGAGCACTCTCCTACTCTACTGTGTTTCCTATGGGTTCCAAACAGTGAGCTTGCTCATAACAAAAGAACTGTGCTTCCTACACACACGGGCCATATCTAGTTCAACTCTGCTTAGTAAACGGACAATAACAGTAGCTCCTCTTCAGTCCAATACACTGTACTTGCTGGGAACAGACGCGAGTGCTATTTGCACTGTGTATGGCAATGGGAGCACAATAGTGACTCTTCTACCAGAAAACAACTCTTGCTCGTAGGACCAGAAACTGCATGTGATTCTACTCCATTTAGGACTGGGAAAGAAACGCTAGCTCGCCTTACAAGAAACACACTCTGCTTTTGAGAAAAGAGCACTCTTCTACTCTACTGTGTTTCCTATGGTGTCCGAACAGTGAGATTGCTCAGAACAAAAGAACTGTGCTTCCTACACACACGGGCCATATCTAGTTCAACTTTGCTTAGGAAACTGACAAGAACAGTAGATCCTCTTAGTCCAATACACAGTACATGCTGGGAACAGACGCCAGTGCTATTTGCCCTGTGTATGGCAATGGGAGTGCAACAGTGACTCTTCTTACCAGAAAACAACTCTTGCTTGTAGGACCAGCAACTTCATGTGATTCAACTCCATTTACAACTGGGAAACAAACGCTAGATCGCCTTACAAGAAACACACTCTGCTTTTGAGAAAAGAACACTCTTCTACTCTACTGTGTTTCCTATAGCGCCAGAAGAGTGAGCTTGCTCATAACAAAAGAACTGGGCTTCCTACACACACGGCATATCTAGTTCAATTCTGCATAGGAAACTGACAAGAACAGTAGATCCTCTTCAGTCCAATACACTGTACATGCTGGGAAGAGACGCCAGTGCTATTTGCCCTGTGTATGAAAATGGGAGCACAATAGCGACTCTTCTTACCAGAAAAGAACTCTTGCTCGTAGGACCAGAAACTGCATGTGATTCAATTCCATTTAGGACTGGGAAACAAACGCTAGCTTACCTTACAAGAAACACACTCTGCTTTTGAAAAAAGAGCACTCTTCTACTCTACTGTGTTTCCTATAGGGCCAGAACAGTGAGCTTGTTCAGAACAAAAGAACTGTGCTTCCTACACACAGGGGCCATATCTAGTTCAATCTGCTTAGGAAACTGACAAGAACAGTAAGTAGATCCTCCTCAGTTCAATACACTGCACATGTTGGGAAGAGTCTCCAGGGCTATTTGCCCTGTGTATGACAATGGGAGCGCAATAGTGACTCTTCTTACCAGAAAACAACTCTTGCTTGTAGGACTAGAATCTGCATGTGACTCAACTCCATTTAGGACTGAGACACAAACGCTAGCTCGCCTTACAAGAAACACAGTCTGTTTTGAGAGAAGAGCACTCTTCTACTCTACTGTTTGTCCTATGGAGCCCAAACAATGAGCTTGCTCAGAACCAAAGAACTGTGCTTCCTACACACACGGGCCATATCTATTTCAACTCTGCTTAGGAAACTGACAAGAACAGTATGTCCTCTTCAGTCCGATACACTGTACTTGCTGGAAACAGACGCCAGTGCTATTTGCACTGTGTATGGCAAAGGGAGCACAATAGTGACTTTCCTTACCAGAAAACAACTCTTGCTCGTAGGACCAAAAACTGCATGTGATTCAACTCCATTTATGACTGAGAAACAATCGCTAGCTGACCTTCCAAGAAACACACTCTGATTTTGAGAAAAGAGCACTCTTCTACTCTACTATGTTTCCTTTGGGTTCCGTACAATGAGCTTGCTCATAACAAAAGAACTGTGCTTCCTACACACACGGGCCATATCTATTTCAACTCTGCTTAGGAAACTGACAAGAACAGTAGCTCCTCTTCAGTCCAATACACTGTACTTGCTGGGAACAGACGCCAGTGCTATTTGCACTGTGTATGGCAATGGGAGCACAATAGTGACTCTTCTTACCAGAAAACAACTCTTTCTCGTAGGACCAGAAACTGCATGTGATTCTACTCCATTTAGGACTGGAAAACAAACGCTAGCTCGCCTTACAAGAAACACAGTCTTCTTTTGAGAAAAGAGCACTATTCTACTCTACTGTGTTTCCTATGATATCCGAACAGTGAGCTTGCTCAGAACAAAAAAACTGTGCTTCATACACTCACGGGCCATATCTAGTTCAACTTTGCTTAGGAAACTGACAAGAACAGTATGTCCTCTTCAGTTCGATACACTGTACTTGCTGGGAACAGGCGCGAGTGCTATTTGCACTGTGTATGTCAAAGGGAGCACCATAGTGACTTTCCTTACCAGAAAACAACTCTTGCTCAGAGGACCAAAAACTGCATGTGATTCAACTCCATTTATGACTGAGAAACAATCGCTGGCTGACCTTCTAAGAAACACACTCCGCTTTTGAGAAAAGAGCTCTCTTCTATTCTACTGTGTTTCCTATGTGTTCTGAACAGTGAGCTTGTTCATAACAAAAGAACTGTGCTTCCTACACACACGGGACATATCTAGTTCAACTCTGCTTAGGAAACTGACAAGAACAGTAGCTCCTCTTCAGTCCAATACACTATACTTGCTGGGAGCAGACGCGAGTGCTATTTGAACCGTGTATGGCAATGGGAGCGCAATAGTGACTCTTCTTACCAGAAAACAACTCTTGCTCGTAGGACCAGAATCTACATGGGACTCAACTCTATTTCTGACTGGAAAACAAACACTAGGTCGTCTTAAAGAAACACACTCTGCTTTTTAGAAAAGAGCACTCTTCTACTCTACTGTGTTTCCTTTAGGGCCAGAACAGTAAGATTGCTCAGAGCAAAAGAACATGAGTGCTATTTGCATTGTCTATGGCAATGGAAGCTCAATAGTGACTCTTATTATTAGAAAACAACTCTTGCTCATAGGACCTGAAACTGCATGTGATTCATCTCCATTTAGGACTGGGAAACAAACGCTAGCTCGCCTTACGAGAAACACACTCTGCTTTTGAGAAATGAGCATTCTTCTACTCTACTGTGTTTCCTATAAGGCCAGAAAAGTGAGCCTTCTCAGAAAAAGAACTGTACTTGCTACACACACGGGCCATATCTAGTTCAACTCTCCTTAGGAAACTGACAAGAACAGTTGCTCCTCTTCAGACCAATTCACTGTTCTTGCTGGGAAAAGACGCGAGTGCTCTTTGCACTGTGTATGGCAATGGAAGCACAATAGTGACTGTTCTTACCAGAAAACTACTCTTGCTCATAGGACCAGAAACTGCATGTGATTCAACTCCATTTTAGACTGGGAAACAAACGCTAGCTCGCCTTATAAGAAACACACTCTGATTTTGAGAAATGAGCACTCTTCTACTCTACTGTGTTTCCCATAGGGCCAGAACAGTGAGCTTGCTCAGAAAAAAAGAACTGTGCTTTCTACACACATGGTCCATATCTAGTTCAACTCTGCTTAGGAAACTGACAAGAACAGTAGCTCCTCTTCAGTCCAATTCACTGTTCTTTCTGGGAACAGACGCGAGTGCTATTTGCACTGTGTATGGCAATGGGAGCGCAATAGTGACTCTTCTTACCAGAAAACAACTCTTGCTCATAGGACCAGAAATCTCATGTGATTCAACTCCATTTAGGACTGGGAAACAAAAGCTAGCTCACCTTACAAGAAACACACTCTGCTTTTGAGAAAAGAGCACTCTTCTACTCTACTGTGTTTCCCATGAGGTCCGAGCAGTGAGCTTGCTCGGAACAAAAGAACTGTGCTTCCTACATACACGGGCCATATCTAGTTCAATTCTGCTTAAGAAACTGACAAGAACAGTAGATCCCCTTCATACCAATACACTGTACATGCTGGGAACAGACGTCAGTGCTATTTGCCCTGTGTATGACAATGGGAGCGCAATAGTGACTCTTCTTACCAGAAAACAACTCTTGCTCATAGGACCAGAAACTGCATGTGATTCAACTCCATTTAGGACTGGGAAACAAACGCTAGCTTGCCTTACAAGAAACACACTCTGCTTCTGAAAAAAGAGCACCCTTCTACTCTACTGTGTTTCCTATGGGTTCCAAACAGTAAGCTTGCTCAGAACAAAAGAACTGTGCTTCCTACACACATGGGCCATATCTAGTTCAACTCTGCTTAGGAAACTGACAAGAACAGTAGCTCCTCTTCAGTCCAATACACTGTACTTGCTGGGAACAGACGCGAGTGCTATTTGTACTATGTATGGCAATTGGAGCGCAACAGTGACTCTTCGTACCAGAAAACAACTCTTGCTCGTAGGACCAGAAACTGCATGTGATTCAACTCCATTTAGGACTGGGAAACAAACGCTAGCTCGCCTTACAAGAAACACACTCTGCTGTTGAGAAAAGAGCACTCTTCTACACTAATATGTTTCCTATGGTGTCCAAACAGTGAGCATGCTTAGAACAAAAGAAATGTGCTTCCTACACACACGGGCCATATCTAGTTCAAATCTGCTTAGAAAACTGACAAGAACAGTAGCTCCTCTTAAGTCCAATACACTGTACTTGCTGGGAGCGGAAGTGAGTGCTTTTGCACTGTGTATGGCAATGGGAGCACCATAGTGACTCTTCTTACCAGAAAACAACTCTTGCTCATAGGACCAGAAACTGCATGGGATTCAACTCTATTTCTGACTGGGAAACAAACACTAGCTCGCCTTACAAGAAACACACTCTGCTTTTGAGAAAAGAGCACTCATCTACTCTACTGTGTTTCCTATTTGGCCAGAACAGTGAGCTTGCTCAGAACAAAAGAACTGTGCTTCCTACACACACGGGCCATATCTAGTTCAACTCTGCTTAGGAAACCTACAAGAACAGTAGCTCCTCTTCAGTCCAATACACTGTACTTGCTGGGAACAGACGCCAGTGCTATTTGCACTGTGTATGGCAATGGGAGCGCAATAGTGACTCTTCTTACCAGAAAACAACTCTTGCTCGTAGGACCAGAAACTGCATGGGTTTCAACTCCATGCAGAAGTGGGAAACAAACACTAGCTCGCCTTATAAGAAACACAAACTGCTTTTGACAAAAGAGCACTCTTCTACTCTACTGTGTTTCCTATGAGTCCGAACAGTGAGCTTGATCAGAGCAAAAGAGCTGTACTTCCTACACACACGTGCCATATCTAGTTCATCTCTGCTTAGGAAACTGACAAGAACAGAAGCTCCTCTTCAGTCCAATACACTGTACTTGCTGGGAACAGACCCGAGTGCTATTTGTACTGTGTATGGCAATGGGAGCGCAATAGTGACTCATCTTACTAGAAAACAACTCTTGATCATAGGACTAGAAACTGCATGTGATTCAACTCCATTTAGGACTGGGAAACAAATGGTAGCTTGCCTTACAAGAAACACAGTATGCTTTTGTGAAAAGAGCACTCTTCTACTCTAGTGTGTTTCCTACGGTGTCAGAACAGTGAGCTTGCCCAGAACAAAAGAACTGTGCTTCCTACACACACGAGCCATATCTAGTTCAACTCTGCTTAGGATACTGACAAGAACAGTAGCTTCTCTTCAGTCCAATTCACTGTTCTTGCTGGGAACAGACGCGAGTGCTATTTGTACTGTGTATGGCAATGAGAGCGCAGTAGTGACTCTTCTTACCAGAAAACCACTCTTGTTCGTAGGACCAGAAATGCATGGGATTCAACTCTATTTAAGACTGGGAAACAATCGCTAGCTCGCCTTATAAGAAACACACTCTGCTTTTGACAAAGAGCACTCTTCTACTCTACTGTGTTTCCTATAGAGCCATAACAGTGAGTTTGCTCAGAACAAAAGAACTGTGCTTCCGACATACACGGGTCATATCTAGTTCATCTCTGGTAAGTAAACTGACAAGAACAGTAGATCGTCTTCAGTCCAATTCACTGTACTTGCTGGGAACAGACGCCAGTGCTATTTGCACGGTGTATGGCAATGGGAGCACAAAAGTGACTCTTCTACCAGAAAACAACTCTTCCTCGAAGGACCAGAAACTGCATGTGATTCAACTCCATTTAGCACTGGGAAACAAACACTAGCTCGCCTTACAAAAAACACACTCTGCTTTTGAGAAATGAGCATTCTTCTACTCTACTGTGTTTACATTGCGGCCAGAACAGTGAGCTTGCTCAGAACTAAAGAACTGTGCTTCCTACAAACACGGGCCATATCTAGTTCAACTCTGGTTAGGAAACTGACAAGAACAGTAGCTCCTCTTCAGTCCAATTCACTGTTCTTGCTGGGAACAGAGGCGAGTGCTATTTGCACAGTGTATGGCAATGGAAGCACAATAGTGACTCTTCTTACCAGAAAACTACTCTTGTTCGTAGGACCAGAAATGCATGGGATTCAACTCTATTTAAGACTGGGAAACAATCGCTAGCTCGCCTTACAAGAAACACACTCTGCTTTTGAGAACGAGCACTCTTCTACTCTACTGTGTTTCCTATAGAGCCAGAACAGTGAGTTTGCTCAGAACAAAAGAACTGTGCTTCATACATACACGGGTCATATCTAGTTCAACTCTGGTTAGGAAACTGACAAGAACAGTAGCTCCTCTTCAGTCCAATTCACTGTACTTGCTGGGAACAGACGCCAGTGCTATTTGCACTGTGTTTGGCAATGGGAGCGCAATAGTGACTCTTCTACCAGAAAACAACTCTTCCTCGAAGGACCAGAAACTGCATGGGATTCAACTCCATGTAGGACTGGGAAACAAACACTAGCTCACCTTACAAGAAAAACACTCTGCTTTTGAGAAAAGAGCACTCCTCTGCTCTACTGTGTTTCCTATAGGGCAAGAACAGTGAGCTTGCTCAGAACAAAAGAACCGTGCTTCCTACACACACGGGCCATATCTAGTTCAACTCTGCTTAGGAAACTGACAAGAACAGTAGCTCCTCTTCAGTCCAATACACTGTACTTGCTGGGAACAGACGCGAGTGCTATTTGCACTGTGTATGACAATGGGAGCGCAATAGTGACTCTTCTACCAGAAAACAACTCTTCCTCGAAGGACCAGAAACTGCATGTGATTCAACTCAATTTAGGACTGGGAAACAAACACTAGTTCGCCTTACAAGAAACACACTCTGCTTTTGAGAAATGAGCATTCTTCTACTCTACTGTGTTTCTTACAGGGCCAGAAAAGGGAGCTTGCTCAGAACAAATGAACTGTGCTTCCTACACACACGGGCCATATCTAATTCAACTCTGCTTAGGAAACTGACAAGAACAGTAGCTCCTCTTCAGTCCAATTCACTGTTCTTGTTGGGAACAGACGCGAGTGCTATTTGCACAGTGTATGGCAATGGAAGCACAATAGTGACTCTTCTTACCAGAAAAAAACTCTTGCTCGTAGGACCAGAAACTGCATGGGATTCAGCACCATGTAGGACTGAGAAACAAACACTAGATAACCTTACAAGAAACACACTCTGCTTTTGAGAAAAGAGCACTCTTCTGCTCTACTGTGTTTCCTATAGGGCGAGAACAGTGAGCTTGCTCAGAACCAAAGTACCATGCTTCCTACACACACGGGCCTTATCTAGTTCAACTCTGCTTAGGAAACTGACAAGAACAGTAGCTCCTCTTCAGTCCAATTCACTGTACTTGCTGGGAACAGACCCGAGTGCTATTTGCACTGTGTATGGCAATGGGAGTGCAATAGTGACTCTTCTACCAGAAAACAAGTCTTCCTCGAAGGACCAGAAACTGTATGTGATTCAACTCGATTTAATACTGGGAAACAAATAGTAGTTCGCCTTACAAGAAACACACTCTGCTTTTGAGAAATGAGCATTCTTCTGCTCTACATTGTTTCTTATAGGGCCAGAAAAGTGAGCTTGCTCAGAACAAAAAACTCTGCTTCCTACACCCACAGGCCATATCTAGTTCAACTCTGCTTAGAAAACTGACAAGAACAGTAGCTCCTCTTCAGTCCAATACACTGTACTTGCTAGGAACAGACACCAGTGCTATTTGTCCAGTGTATGAAAATGGGAGCGGAATAGTGACTCTTTTTACCCGAAAACAACTCTTGCTCATAGGAACATAAACTGCATGTGATTCAACTCCATGTAGGACTGGGAAACAAACACTAGCTCGCCTTACAAGAAAAACACTCTGCTTTTGAAAAAAGAGCACTCTTCTACTCCACTGTGTTTCCTATGGGGTCCGAACAGTGAGCTTGCTCAGAGCAAAAGAGCTGTGCTTCCTACATACACGGGCCATATCTAGTTCAACTCTGCTTAGGAAACTGACAAGAACAGTAGCTCGTCTTCAGTCCAATTCACTGTACTTGCTGGGAACAGAGGCGAGTGCTATTTGCACTGTGTATGGCAAAGGGAGCTCAAAAGTAACTTTTCTACCAGAAAACAACTCTTCCTCGAAGGACCAGAAACTGCATGTGATTCAACTACATTTAGGACTGGGAAACAAACACTAGCTTGCCTTACAAGAAACACACTCTGCTTTTGAGAAATGAGCATTCTTCTACTCTACTGTGTTTCCATTGCGGCCAGAACAGTGAGCTTGCTCAGAACAAAAGAACTGTGCTTCGTACACACAGGGGCCATATCTAGTTCAGCTCTGCTTAGGAAACTGACAAGAACAGTAGCTCCTCTTCAGTCCAATTCACTGTTCTTGCTGGGACCAGACGCGAGTACTATTTGCACTGTGTATGGCAATGAGAGCGCAATAGTGACTCTTCTTACCAAAAAACAACTCTTGCTCGTAGGACCAGAAATGCATGGGATTCAACTCTATTTAGTACTTGGAAACAATCGCTAGCTCGCCTTACAAGAAACACACTCTGCTTCTGACAAAAGAGCACTCTTCTACTCTAGTGTGTTTCCTATAGGGCCAAAACAGTGAGTTTGCTCAGAACAAAAGAACTGTGCTTCCTACACTCACGGGCCATATCTACCTCAACTCTGCTTAGGAACCTGACAAGAACAGTAGCTTCTCCTCAGTCCAATAAACTGTACTTGCTGAGAACAGACGCGAGTGCTCTTTGCACTATGTATGGCAATGGGAGCGCAATAGTGACTCTTCTTACCAGAAAACAACTCTTATTCCTAGGAGCAGAAACCTCATGTGAATAAACTCCATTTAGGACAGGGAAACAAACGCTAGCTTGCCTTACAAGAAACACACTCTTCTTTTGAGAAAGAGCATTCTTCTTCTCTACTGTGTTTCCTATAGGGCCAGATCAGTGAGCTTGCTCAGAACAAAAGAACTGTGCTTCCTAACTACACGGGCCATATCTAGTTCAACTCTGGTTAGGAAACTGACAAGAACAGTAGCTCCTCTTCAGTCGAATTCACTGTTCTTTCTGGGAACAGACGCGAGTGCTATTTGCACTGTGTATGGCAATGGGAGCGTAATAGTGACTTTCCTTACCAGAAAACAACTCTTGTTCATAGTACCAAGTACTGCATGGGATTCAAATCTATTTAGGACTGAGAAACAAACTCTAGCTCGCCTTAAAAGAAACACACTCTGCTTTTGAGAAAAGAGCACTCTTCTACTCTACTGTGCTTCCTATAGGGCCAGAACAGTGAGCTTGCTCAGAACAAAAGAACTGTGCTTCCTACACACACGGGCCATATCTAGTTCCACTCTGCTTAGGAATCTGACTAGAAGAGTAGTTCCTCTTCAGTCCAATACATTGTACTTGCTGGGAACAGACGCGAGTGCTATTTGCACTGTGTATGGAAATGGGAGCACAGTAGTGACTCTTCTACCAGAAAATATCTCTTCCTCGAAGGACCAGAAACTGCATGTGATTCAACTCCATTTAGTACTGGGAAACAAACGCTAGCTCGCCTTACAAGAACACACTCTGCTTTTGAGAAAAGAGCACTCTTCTACTCTACTGTGTTTCCTATGGTGTCCGAACAGTGAGCTTGCTCAGAAAAATGAACTGTGCTTCCTACACGCACGGGCCATATCTAGTTCAACTCTGCTTAGGAAACTGACAAGAACAGTAGATCCTCTTCAGTCCAATACACTGTACTTGCTGGGAACAGATGCCAGTGCTATTTGTCCTGTGTATGGAAAAGGCAGCGCAATATTGACTCTTCTTACCATAAAACAACTCTTGCTCTTAGGACCAGAAACTGCATGTGATTCAACTCCCTGTAGGACTGGGAAACAAACGCTAGCTCGCCTTACAAGAAACACACTCTGCTTTAGAGAAAAGAGCACTCTTCTACTCTACTGTGTTTCCTATGGGGTCCGAACAGTGAGCTTGCTCAGAACAAAAGAACTGTGCTTTCTACACACACGGCCATATCTAATTCAACTCTGCTTAGGATACAAACAAGAACAGTAGCTCCTCTTCAGTCCAATACACTGTACATGCGGGGAACAGACGCGAGTGCTATTTGCACTGTGTATGGCATTGGAGCACAATAATGACTTGTCTTACCAGAAAACAACTCTTGCTCGTAGGACAAAAAACTGCATGTGCCTCAACTCCATTTAAGACTGGGAAACAAATTCTAGCTCGACTTCCAAGAAACACACTCTGCTTTTGAGAAAAGAGCACTCTTCTACTCTACTGTGTTTCCTATGTGTTCCGAACAGTGAGCTTGCTCAGAACAAAAAAACTGTGCTTCCTACACACACGGCCATATCTAGTTCAAGTCTGCTTAGGAACCTGACAAGAACAGTAGATCCTCTTCAGTCCAATACACTATACTTGCTGGGAACAGCCGCCAGTGCTATTTGTCCTGTGTATGGCAATGGCAGCGCAATAGTGACTCTTCTTACCAGAAAACAACTCTTGCTCGTAGGACCAGAAACTGCATGTGATTCCACTCCATTTAGGACTGGGAAACAAACTCCAGCTCGCCTTACAAGAAACACACTCTGCTTTTGAGAAAAGAGCACTCTTCTACTCTACTGAGTTTCCTATAGGGCCAGAACAGTGAGCTTGCTCAGAAAAAAAGAACTGTACCTCCTACACACACGGGCCATATCTAGTTCAACTCTGATTAGGAAACTGACAAGAACAGTAGCTCCTATTCAGTCCAATACACTGTACTTGCTGGGAAAAGACGCGAGTGCTATTTGCCTTGTGTAAGCAATGGGAGCGCAATAGTGACTCTCCTTATCAGAAAAAAACTCTTGTTCGTAGGACAAGAAACTGCATGTGATTCAACTCCATTTAGGACTAGGAAACAAACGCTAGCTCGCCTTACAAAAACACACTCTGCTTTTGAGAAAGGAGCACTCTTCTACTCTACTGTGTTTCCTATAGGGTCAGAACAGTGAGTTTGCTCAGAACATAAGAACGGTGCTTCCTACACACACGTGCCATATCTAGTTGAACTCTGCTTAGGAAACTGACAAGAACAGTAGCTCCTATTCAGTCCGATACACTGTACTTGCTGGGAACAGACGCGAGAGCTATTTGCACTATGTATGGCAAGGGGAGCACAATAGTGAATTTCCTTACAAGAAAACAACTCTTGCTCTTAGGACCTGAAACTGCATGTGATTCAACTCCATTTAGGACTGGAAAACAAACGCTAGCTCGCCTTACAAGAACACACTCTGCTTTTGAGAAAAGAGCACTCTTCTACTCTACTGGGTTTCCTATGGTGTCCGAACAGTGAGCTTGCTCAGAACAAAAGAACTGTGCTTCCTACACACACGGCCATATCTAGTTCAATTCTGCTTAGGAACCTGACAAGAACAGTAGATCCTCTTCAGTCCAATACACTGTACTTGCTGGGAACAGACGCCAGTGCTATTTGTCCTGTGTATGGCAATGGCAGCTCAATAGTGACTCTTCTTACCATAAAACAACTCTTGCTCTTAGGACTAGAAATTGCATGTGATTCAACTCCCTTTAGGACTGGGAAACAAACGCTAGCTCTCCTTACAAGAAACACACTCTGCTTTAGAGAAAAGAGCACTCTTCTACTCTACTGTGTTTCCTATAGGGCCAGAACAGTGAGCTTGCTCAAAACAAAAGAACTGTGCTTCCTACATATGGCCCATAACTAGTTCAACTCTGCTTAGGAAACTGACAAGAACAGTAGCTCCTCTTCAGTCCGATACACTGTACTTGCTGGGAACAGACGCCAGTGCTATTTGCACTGTGTATGTCAATGGGAGCGCAATAGTGACTTTCCTTACCAGAAAACAACTCTTGTTCGTTAGACCAGAAACTGCATGTGATTCAACCCATTTAGGACTGGGGACCAAGTGCTAGCTCGCCTTACATGAAACACACTCTGCTTTTGAGAAAAGAGCACTCTTCTACTCTACTGTGTTTCCTATGGGGTCCGAACAGTGAGCTTGCTCAGAACAAAAGAACTGTGCTTCCTACACACACGGGGCATATCTAGTTCAACTCTGCTTAGGAAACAAACAAGAACAGTAGCTCCTCTTAAGTCCAAAACACTGTACTTGCTGGAACAGACGCCAGTGCTATTTGTCCTGTGTATGGCAATGGCAGCGCAATAGTGACTCTTCTTACCAGAAAACAACCCTTGCTCGTAGGACGAGAAACTGCATGTGATTCCACTCCATTTAGGACTGGGAAACAAATGCTAGCTCGCCTTACATGAAACACACTCTGCTTTGAGAAAAGAGCACTCTTCTACTCTACTGTGTTTCCTATTGGCTCAGAACAGTGAGCTTACTCAGAACAAAAGAACTGTGCTTCCTACACACACAGGCCATATATAGTTCAACTCTTCTTAGGCAACTGACAAGAACAGTAGCTCCTCTTCAGTCCGATACACTGTACTTGCTGGGAAAAGACGCGAGTGCTATTTTCACTGTGTATGGCAATTGGAGCACAATAGTGACTTGTCTTACCAGAAAAAAACTCTTGCTCATAGGACAAAAAACTGCATGTGATTCAACTCCATTTAGGACTGGGAAACAAACGCTAGCTCCCCTTACAAGAAACACACTCTGCTTTAGAGAAAAGAGCACTCTTCTACTCTACTGTGTTTCCTATAGGGCCAGAACAGTGAGCTTGCTCAGAACATAAGAACGGTGCTTCCTACACACACGGGCCATATCTAGTTGAACTCTGCTTAGGAAACTGGCAAGAACAGTAGATCCTCTTCAGTCCGATACACTGTACTTGCTGGGAAGAGACGCGAGAGCTATTTGCAGTATGTATGGCAAGGGGAGCGCAATAGTGAATTTCCTTACCAGAAAACAACTCTTGCTCTTAGGACCAGAAACTGCATGTGATTCAACTCCATTTAGGACTGGGAAACAAACGCTAGCTCGCCTTACAAGAACACACTCTGCTTTTGAGAAAAGAGCACTCTTCTACTCTACTGAGTTTCCTATGGTGTCCGAACAGTGAGCTTGCTCAGAACAAAAGAACTGTGCTTCCTACACACACGGCCATATATAGTTCAATTCTGCTTAGGAACCTGACAAGAACAGTAGATCCTCTTCAGTCCAATACACTGTACTTGCTGGGAACAGACGCCAGTGCTATTTGTCCTGTGTATGGAAAAGGCAGCGCAATATTGACTCTTCTTACCATAAAACAACTCTTGCTCTTAGGACTAGAAACTGCATGTGATTCAACTCCCTTTAGGACTGGGAAACAAACGCTAGCTCGCCTTACAAGAAACACACTCTGCTTTAGAGAAAAGAGCACTCTTCTACTCTACTGTGTTTCCTATGGGGTCCGAACAGTGAGCTTGCTCAGAACAAAAGAACTGTGCTTCCTACATATGGCCCATAACTAGTTCAACTTTGCTTAGGAAACTGACAAGAACAGTAGCTCCTCTTCAGTCCAATACACTGTACATGCGGGGAACAGACGCGAGTGCTATTTGCACTGTGTATGGCATTGGAGCACAATAATGACTTGTCTTACCAGAAAACAACTCTTGCTCGTAGGACAAAAAACTGCATGTGACTCAACTCCATTTAAGCCTGGGAAACAAATTCTAGCTCGACTTCCAAGAAACACACTCTGCTTTTGAGAAAAGAGCACTCTTCTACTCTACTGTGTTTCCTATGGGGTCCGAACAGTGAGCTTGCTCAGAACAAAAAAACTGTGCTTCCTACACACACGGCCATATCTAGTTCAAGTCTGCTTAGGAACCTGACAAGAACAGTAGATCCTCTTCAGTCCAATACACTATACTTGCTGGGAACAGCCGCCAGTGCTATTTGTCCTGTGTATGGCAATGGCAGCGCAATAGTGACTCTTCTTACCAGAAACCAATTCTTGCTCGTAGGACCAGAAACTGCATGTGATTCCACTCCATTTAGGACTGGGAAACAAACTCTAGCTCGCTTTACAAGAAACACACTCTGCTTTTGAGAAAAGAGCACTCTTCTACTCTACTGTGTTTCCTATAGAGCCAGAACAGTGAGCTTGCTCAGAAAAAAAGAACTGTACTTCCTACACACACGGGCCATATCTAGTTAAACTCTGATTAGGAAACTGACAAGAACAGTAGCTCCTATTCAGTCCAATACACTGTACTTGCTGGGAAAAGACGCGAGTGCTATTTGCCTTGTGTAAGCAATGGGAGCGCAATAGTGACTTTCCTTACCGGAAAAAAACTCTTGTTCGTAGGACCAGAAACTGCATGTGATTCAACTCCATTTAGGACTAGGAAACAAACGCTAGCTCGCCTTACAAAAACACACTCTGCTTTTGAGAAAGGAGCACTCTTCTACTCTACTGTGTTTCCTATAGGGTCAGAACAGTGAGTTTGCTCAGAACATAAGAACGGTGCTTCCTACACACACGTGCCATATCTAGTTGAACTCTGCTTAGGAAACTGACAAGAACAGTAGTTCCTATTCAGTCCGATACACTGTACTTGCTGGGAACAGACGCAAGAGCTATTTGCACTATGTATGGCAAGGGGAGCACAATAGTGAATTTCCTTACAAGAAAACAACTCTTGCTCTTAGGACCTGAAACTGCATGTGATTCAACTCCATTTAAGACTGGAAAACAAACGCTAGCTCGCCTTACAAGAACACACTCTGCTTTTGAGAAAAGAGCACTCTTCTACTCTACTGGGTTTCCTATGGTGTCCGAACAGTGAGCTTGCTCAGAACAAAAGAACTGTGCTTCCTACACACACGGCCATATCTAGTTCAATTCTGCTTAGGAACCTGACAAGAACAGTAGATCCTCTTCAGTCCAATACACTGTACTTGCTGGGAACAGACGCCAGTGCTATTTGTCCTGTGTATGGCAATGGCAGCTCAATAGTGACTCTTCTTACCATAAAACAACTCTTGCTCTTAGGACTAGAAATTGCATGTGATTCAACTCCCTTTAGGACTGGGAAACAAACGCTAGCTCTCCTTACAAGAAACACACTCTGCTTTAGAGAAAAGAGAACTCTTCTACTCTACTGTGTTTCCTATAGGGCCAGAACAGTGAGCTTGCTCAAAACAAAAGAACTGTGCTTCCTACATATGGCCCATAACTAGTTCAACTTTGCTTAGGAAACTGACAAGAACAGTAGCTCTTCTTCAGTCCGATACACTGTACTTGCTGGGAACAGACGCGAGTGCTATTTGCACTGTGTATGTCAATGGGAGCACAATAGTGACTTTCCTAACCAGAAAACAACTCTTGCTCGTTAGAACAGAAACTGCATGTGATTCAACTCCATTTAGGACTGGGGACCAAGGGCTAGCTCGCCTTACATGAAACACACTCTGCTTTTGAGAAAAGAGCACTCTTCTACTCTACTGTGTTTCCTATGGGGTCCGAACAGTGAGCTTGCTCAGAACAAAAGAACTGTGCTTCCTACACACACGGGGCATATCTAGTTCAACTCTGCTTAGGAAACAAACAAGAACAGTAGCTCCTCTTCAGTCCGAAACACTGTACTTGCTTTGAACAGACGCCAGTGCTATTTGTCCTGTGTATGGCAATGGCAGCGCAATAGTGACTCTTCTTACCAGAAAACAACCCTTGCTCGTAGGACGAGAAACTGCATTTGATTCCACTCCATTTAGGACTGGGAAACAAATGCTAGCTCGCCTTACATGAAACACACTCTGCTTTGAGAAAAGAGCACTCTTCTACTCTACTGTGTTTCCTATTGGCTCAGAACAGTGAGCTTACTTAGAACAAAACAACTGTGCTTCCTACACACACGGCCATATATAGTTCAACTCTGCTTAGGCAACTGACAAGAACAGTAGCTCCTCTTCATTCCGATACACTGTACTTGCTGGGAAGAGACGCGAGTGCTATTTTCACTGTGTATGGCAATTGGAGCACAATAGTGACTTGTCTTACCAGAAAAAAACTCTTGCTCATAGGACAAAAAACTGCATGTGACTCAACTCCATTTAGGACTGGGAAACAAACGCTAGCTCGCCTTACAAGAAACACACTCTGCTTTAGAGAAAAGAGCACTCTTCTACTCTACTGTGTTTCCTATGGGGCCAGAGCAGTGAGCTTGCTCAGAACATAAGAACTGTGCTTCCTACACACACGGGCCATATCTAGTTCAACTCTGCTTAGGAACCTGACAAGAACATTAGCTCCTCTTCGGTCCAATACTATGTAATTTCTGGGAACAGACGCATGTGCTATTTGCACTGTGTATGGCAATGGGAGCACAATAGTGACTTTCCTTACCAGAAAACAACTCTTGCTCGTAGGACCAGAAACTGCATGAGATTCCACTCCATTTAGGACTGGAAACAAATGCTAGCTCGCCTTACAAGAAACACACTCTGCTTTTGAGAAAAGAGCACTCTTCTACTCTCCCGTGTTTCCTATAGGGCCAGAACAGTGAGCTTGCTCAGAACAAAAGAACTGTGCTTCCTACACACGGGCCATAACTAGTTCAACTCTGCTTAGGAAACTGAAAAGAACAGTAGCTCCTCTTCAGTCCGATACACTGTACTTGCTGGGAACAGACGCGAGTGCTATTTGCACTGTGTATGGCAATGGGAGCGCAATAGTGACTTTCCTTACCAGAAAACAACTCTTGCTCGTAGGACCAGAAACTGCATGTGATTCAACTCCATTTAGGACTGGGAAAGAAATGCTAGCTCGCCTTACAAGAAACACACTCTGCTTTTGAGAAAAGAGCACTGTTCTACTCTATTGTGTTTCCTATGGGGTCCGAAAAGTGAGCTTGCTCAGAACAAAAGAACTGTGCTTCCTACACATGGGCCATATCTAGTTCAACTCTGCTTAGGATACAAACAAGAACAGTAGCTCCTCTTCAGTCCAATACACTGTATTTGCGGGGAACAGACACGAGTGCTATTTGCACTGTGTATGGCATTGGAGCACAATAGTGACTTGTCTTACCAGAAAAGAACTCTTGCTCGTTGGACTAAAACCTGCATGTGACTCAACTCCATTTAGGACTGGGAAACAAACGCTAGCTCGACTTCCAAGAAACACACTCTGCTTTTGAGAAAAGAGCACTCTTCTACTCTACTGTGTTTCCTATGGGGTCCGAACAGTGAGCTTGCTCAGAACAAAAAAACTGTGCTTCCTACACACAAGGCCATGTCTAGTTCAAGTCTGCTTAGGAACCTGACAAGAACAGTAGATCCTCTCGAGTCCAATACACTGTACTTGCTGGCAACAGACGCCAGTGCTATTTGTCATGTGTATGGCAATGGCAGCACAATAGTGACTTTCCTTACCAGAAAACAACTCTTGCTCGTAGGACCAGAAACTGCATGTGATTCAACTCCATTTAGGACTGGGAAAAAAATGCTAGCTCGCCTTACATAAAACACACTCTGCTTTTGAGAAAAGAGCACTCTTCTACTCTACTGTGCTTCCTATGTGTTCCGAACAGTGAGCTTGCTCAGAACAAAAGAACTGTGCTTCCTACACACACGGGCCATATCTAGTTCAACTCTGCTTAGGAAACTGACAAGAACAGTAGATCCTCTTCAGTCCAATACACTGTAATTGCTGGGAACAGACGCATGTGCTATTTGCACTGTGTATGGCAAAGGGAGCGCAATAGTGACTTTCCTTACCAGAAAACAACTCTTGCTCGCAGGACCAAAAACTGCATGTGATTCCACTCCATTTAGGACTGGGAAACAAATGCTAGCTCGCCTAACAATAAACACACTCTGCTTTAGAGAAAAGAGCACTCTTCTACTCTACTGTGTTTCCTATAGGGCCAGAACAGTGAGCTTGCTCAGAACAAAAGAACTGTGCTTCCTACACACGGGCCATAACTAGTTCAACTCTGCTTAGGAAACTGACAAGAACAGTAGCTCCTCTTCAGTCTGATACACTGTACTTGCTGGGAACAGACGCGAGTGCTATTTGCACTGTGTATGGCAATGGGAGTGCAATAGTGACTTGTCTTACCAGAAAACAACTCTTCCTCGTAGGACCAGAAACTGCATGTGATTCAACTCCATTTAGGACTGGGAAACAAATGCTAGCTCGCCTTACATGAAACACACTCTGCTTTTGAGAAAAGAGCACTCTTCTACTCTACTGTGTTTCCTATGTGTTCCGAACAGTGAGCTTGCTCAGAACAAAAAAACTGTGCTTCCTACACACAAGGCCATATCTAGTTCAACTCTGCTTAGGAACCTGACAAGAACAGTAGATCCTCTTCAGTCTAATACACTGTACTTGATGGGAACAGACGCCAGTGCTATTTGTCCTGTGTATGTCAATGACAGCGCAATAGTGACTCTTCTTACCAGAAAACAACTCTTGCTCGTAGGACCAGAAACTGCATGTGATTCAACTCCATTTAGGACTGGGAAACAAACTCTAGCTCGCTTTACAAGAAACACACTCTGCTTATGAGAAAAGAGCACTCTTCTACTCTACTGTGTTTCCTATAGGGCCAGAACAGTGAGCTTGCTCAGAAAAAAAGAACTGTGCTTCCTACACACACGGACCATATCTAGTTCAACTCTGCTTAGGAAACTGAGAAGAACAGTAGCTCCTCTTCAGTCCAATACACTGTACTTGCTGGGAACAGACGGGAGGGCTATTTGCACTGTGTATGGCAATGGAGCACAATAGTGACTTTCCTTACCAGAAAACAACTCTTGCTCGTAGAACCAGAAACTGCATGTGATTCCACTCCATTTAGGACTGGGAAACAAATGCTAGCTCGCCTTAGAAAAACAAACTCTGCTTTAGAGAAAAGAGCACTCTTCTACTCTACTGTGTTTCCTATGGGGTCCAAACAGTGAGCTTGCTCAGAACAAAATAACTGTGCTTCCTACACACACGAACCATATATAGTTCAACTCTGCTTAGGAAACTGACAAGAACAGTAGCTCCTATTCAGTCCAATACACTGTACTTGCTGGGAAAAGACGCGAGTGCTATTTGCCTTGTGTAGGGCAATGGGAGCGCAATAGTGACTTTCCTTACCAGAAAACAACTCTTGCTCGTAGGACCAGAAACTGCATGTGATTCAACTCCATTTAGGAGTAGGAAACAAACGCTAGCTCGCCTTACAAAAACACACTCTGCTTTTGAGAAAAGAGCACTCTTCTACTCTACTGTGTTTGCTATGGTGTCCGAACATTGAGCTTGCTCAGAACAAAAGAACTGTGCTTCCTACACACATGGCCATATCTAGTTCAATTCTGCTTAGGAACCTGACAAAAACAGTAGATCCTCTTCAGTCCGATACACTGTACTTGCTGGGAACAGACGCCAGTGTTATTTGTCCTGTGTATGGCAATGGCAGCGCAATAGTGACTCTTCTTACCATAAAACAACTCTTGCTCATAGGACCAGAAACTGCATGTAATTCAACTCCATTTAGGACTGGGAAACAAAAGATAGCTCACTTTACAAGAAACACACTCTGCTTTAGAGAAAGGAGCACTCTTCTACTCTGCTGTGTTTATTATAGGGCAAGAACAGTGAGATTGCTCAGAACAAAAGAACTGTGCTTCCTACACACACGGGCCATATCTAGTTCAACTCTACTTAGGAAACTGACAAGAACAGTAACTCCTATTCAGTCCAATACACTGTACTTGCTGGGAAAAGACGCGAGTGCTATTTGCATTATGTAAGGCAATGGGCGCGCAATAGTGACTTTCCTTACCAGAAAACAACTCTTGTTCTTAGGACCAGAAACTGCATGTGACTCAAATCCATTTAGGACTGGGAAACAAACGCTAGCTCGCCTTACAAGAAACACTCTCTGCTTTTGAGAAAAGAGCACTCTTCTCCTCTACTGTATTTCCTATTGGGTCTGAACAGTGAGCTTGCTCAGAACAAAAGAACTGTGCTTCCTACACACACGGGCCATATCTAGTTCAACTCTGCTTAGGAAACTGACAAGAACAGTAGCTCCTCTTCAGTCCGATACACTGTACTTGCTGGGAACAGACGCGAGAGCTATTTGCACTGTGTATGGCAAGGGGAGCGCAATAGTGACTTTCCTTACCAGAAAACAACTCTTGCTCGTAGGACCAGAAACTGCATGTGATTCAACTCCATTTAGGACTGGGAAAGAAATGCTAGCTCGCCTTACAAGAAACACACTCTGCTTTTGAGAAAAGAGCACTCTTCTACTCTACTGTGTTTCCTATGTGTTGCGAAAAGTGAGCTTGCTCAGAACAAAAGAACTGTGCTTCCTACACATGGGCCATATCTAGTTCAACTCTGCTTAGGATACAAACAAGAACAGTAGCTCCTCTTCAGTCCAATACACTGTATTTGCGGGGAACAGACACGAGTGCTATTTGCACTGTGTATGGCATTGGAGCACAATAGTGACTTGTCTTACCAGAAAAGAACTCTTGCTCGTTGGACTAAAAACTGCATGTGACTCAACTCCATTTAGGACTGGGAAACAAACGCTAGCTCGACTTCCAAGAAACACACTCTGCTTTTGAGAAAAGAGCACTCTTCTACTCTACTGTGTTTCCTATGGGGTCCGAACAGTGAGCTTGCTCAGAACAAAAAAACTGTGCTTCCTACACACAAGGCCATGTCTAGTTCAAGTCTGCTTAGGAACCTGACAAGAACAGTAGATCCTCTTCAGTCCAATACACTGTACTTGCTGGCAACAGACGCCAGTGCTATTTGTCATGTGTATGGCAATGGCAGCACAATAGTGACTTTCCTTACCAGAAAACAACTCTTGCTCGTAGGACCAGAAACTGCATGTGATTCAACTCCATTTAGGACTGGGAAAGAAATGCTAGCTCGCCTTACATAAAACACACTCTGCTTTTGAGAAAAGAGCACTCTTCTACTCTACTGTGCTTCCTATGTGTTCCGAACAGTGAGCTTGCTCAGAACAAAAGAACTGTGCTTCCTACACACACGGGCCATATCTAGTTCAACTCTGCTTAGGAAACTGACAAGAACAGTAGATCCTATTCAGTCCAATACACTGTACTTGCGGGGAACAGACACGAGTGCTATTTGTCCTGTGTATGGCAATGGCAACGCAATAGTGACTCTTCTTACCATAAAACAACTCTTGCTCTTAGGACTAGAAACTTCATGTGATTCAACTCCATTTAGGACTGGAAAACAAACGCTAGCTCGCCTTACAAGAAACACACTCTGCTTTAGAGAAAAGAGCACTCTTCTACTCTACTGTGTTTCCTATAGGGCCAGAACAGTGAGCTTGCTCAGAACATAAGAACGGTGCTTCCTACACACACGGGCCATATCTAGTTGAACTCTGCTTAGGAAACTGACAAGAACAGTAGATCCTCTTCAGTCTGATACACTGTACTTGCTGGGAAGAGACGCGAGAGCTATTTGCAGTATGTATGGCAAAGGGAGCGCAATAGTGAATTTCCTTACCAGAAAACAACTCTTGCTCTTAGGACCAGAAACTGCATGTGATTCAACTCCATTTAGGACTGGGAAACAAACGCTAGCTCGCCTTACAAGAACACACTCTGCTTTTGAGAAAAGAGCACTCTTCTACTCTACTGTGTTTCCTATGGGGTCCGAACAGTGAGCTTGCTCAGAACAAAAGAACTGTGCGTCCTACACACACGGACCATATCTAGTTCAACTCTGCTTAGGAAACAAACAAGAACAGTAGCTCCTCTTCAGTCCAATACACTGTACTTGCGGGGAACAGACGCGAGTGCTATTTGCACTGTGTATGGCAATTGGAGCACAATAGTGACTTGTCTTACGAAAAAACAACTCTTGCTCGTAGGACAAAAAACTGCATGTGAGTCAACTCCATTTAGGACTGGGAAACAAACGCTAGCTCGACTTCCAAGAAACACACTCTGCTTTTGAGAAAAGAGCACTCTTCTACTCTACTGTGTTTCCTATGTGTTCCGAAAAGTGAGCTTGCTAGGAACAAAAAAAATGTGCTTCCTACACACACGGCCATATCTAGTTCAAGTCTGCTTAGGAACCTGACAAGAAGCGTAGATCCTCTTCAGTCCAATACACTGTACTTGCTGGGAACAGACGCCAGTGCTATTTGTCCTGTGTATGGCAATGGCAGCGCAATAGTGACTCTTCTTACCAGAAAACAACCCTTGCTCGTAGGACCAGAAACTGCATGTGATTCAACTCCATTTAGGACTGGGAAACAAATGCTAGCTCGCCTTACATGAAACACACTCTGCTTTTGAGAAAAGAGAACTCTTCTACTCTACTGTGTTTCCTATGGGGTCCGAACAGTGAGCTTGCTCAGAAGAAAAGAACTGTGCTTCCTACACACACGGGCCATATCTAGTTCAACTCTGCTTAGGAAACTGACAAGAACAGTAGCTCCTCTTCAGTCCAATACACTGTAATTGCTGGGAACAGACGCATGTGCTATTTGCACTGTGTATGGCAAAGGGAGCGCAATAGTGACTTTCCTTACCAGAAAACAACTCTTGCTCGCAGGACCAAAAACTGCATGTGATTCCACTCCATTTAGGACTGGGAAACAAATGCTAGCTCGCCTAACAATAAACACACTCTGCTTTTGAGAAAAGAGCACTCTTCTACTCTACTGTGTTTCCTATAGGGCCAGAACAGTGAGCTTGCTCAGAACAAAAGAACTGTGCTTCCTACACACGGGCCATAACTAGTTCAACTCTGCTTAGGAAACTGACAAGAACAGTAGCTCCTCTTCAGTCTGATACACTGTACTTGCTGGGAACAGACGCGAGTGCTATTTGCACTGTGTATGGCAATGGGAGTGCAATAGTGACTTTCCTTACCAGAAAACAACTCTTGCTCGTAGGACCAGAAACTGCATGTGATTCAACTCCATTTAGGACTGGGAAACAAATGCTAGCTCGCCTTACATGAAACACACTCTGCTTTTGAGAAAAGAGCACTCTACTACTCTACTGTGCTTTTTATGGGGTCCGAACAGTGAGCTTGCTCAGAACAAAAGAACTGTGCTTCCTACACACACGGGCCATATCTAGTTCAACTCTGCTTAGGAAACTGACAAGAACAGTATCTCCTCTTCAGTCCAATACAGTGTACTTTCGGGGAACAGACGCGAGAGCTATTTGCACTGTGTATGGCAATTGGAGCACAATAGTGACTCGTCTTCCCAGAAAACAACTCTTGCTCGTAGGACAAAAAACTGCATGTGACTCAACTCCATTTAGGACTGGGAAACAAACGGTAGCTCACCTTACAAGAAACACACTCTGCTTTTGAGAAAAGAGCACTCTTCTACTCTACTGTGTTTCCTATTGCGTCTGAACAGTGAGCTTGCTGAGAACAAAAGAACTGTGCTTCCTACACACAGAGCCATAACTAGTTCAATTCTGCTTAGGAACCTGACAAGAAGAGTAGATCCTCTTCAGTCCAATACACTGTATTTCCTGGGAACCTACGCCAGTGCTATTTGTCCTGTGTATGGTAATGGCAGCGCAATAGTGACTCTTCTTACCATAAAACAACTCTTGCACGTAGGACTAGAAACTGCATGTGATTCAACTCCATTTAGGACTGGGAAACAAACGCTAGCTCGCCTTACAAGAAACATACTCTGCTTTAGAGAAAAGAGCACTCTTCTACTCTACTGTGTTTCCTATGGGGTCCAAACAGTGAGCTTGCTCAGAACAAAAGAACTGTGCTTAATACACACACGGACCACATCTAGTTCAACTCTGCTTAGGAAACTGACAAGAACAGTAGCTCCTATTCAGTCCAATACACTGTACTTGCTGGGAAAAGACGCGAGTGCTATTTGCCTTTTGTAGGGCAATGGGAGCCCAATAGTGACTTTCCTTACCAGAAAACAACTCTTGTTCGTAGGACCAGAAACTGCATGTGATTCAACTCCATTTAGGACTGGGAAACAAACTCTAGCTCGCTTTACAAGAAACACACTCTGCTTTTGAGAAAAGAGCACTCTTCTACTCTACTGTGTTTCCTATAGGGCCAGAACAGTGAGCTTGCTCAGAACATAAGACCTGTGCTTGCTACACACACGGGCCATATCTAGTTCAACTCTGCTTAGGAAACTGACAAGAACAGTAGCTCCTCTTCAGTCCGATACACTGTACTTGTGGGGAACAGAAGCGAGTGATATTTGCACTGTGTATGGCAAATGGAGCACAATAGTGACTTGTCTTATCAGAAAACATCTCTTGCTCGTTGGACAAAAAACTGCATGTGACTCAACTCCATTTAAGACTGGGAAACAAACGGTAGCTCGACTTCCAAGAAACACACTCTGCTTTTGAGAAAAGAGCACACTTCTACTCTACTGTGTTTCCTATGGGGTCCGAAGAGTGAGCTTGCTCAGAACAAAAAAACTGTGCTTCCTACACACACGGCCATATCTAGTTCAAGTCTGCTTAGAAACCTGACAAGAACAGTAGATCCTCTTCAGTCTAATACACTGTACTTGCTGGGAACAGACGCCAGTGCTATTTGTCCTGTGTATATCAATGACAGCGCAATAGTGACTCTTCTTACCAGAAAACAACTCTTGCTCGTAGGACCAGAAACTGCATGTGATTCAACTCCATTTAGGACTGGGAAACAAACTCTAGATCGCTTTACAAGAAACACACTCTGCTTTTGAGAAAAGAGCACTCTTCCACTCTACTGTGTTTCCTATGGGTTCCAAACAGTGAGCTTGCTCAGAACCAAAGAACTGTGCTTCCTACACACACTGACCATATCTAGTTCAACTCTGCTTAGTAAACTGACAAGAAGAGTAGCTCCTATTCAGTCCAATACACTGTACTTGCTGGGATAGACGCGAGTGCTATTTGCCTTGTGTAGGGCAATGGGAGCGCAATAGTGACTTTCCTTACCTGAAAACAACTCTTGCGCGTAGGACCAGAAACTGCATGTGATTCAACTCCATTTAGGAGTAGGAAACAAACGCTAGCTCGCCTTCCAAAAACACACTCTGCTTTTGAGAAAAGAGCACTCTTCTACTCTACTGTGTTTCCTATGGTGTCCGAACATTGAGCTTGCTCAGAACAAAAGAACTGTGCTTCCTACACACATGGCCATATCTAGTTCAATTCTGCTTAGGAACCTGACAAGAACAGTAGATCCTCTTCAGTCCAATACACTGTACGTGCTGGGAACAGACGCCAGTGCTATTTGTCCTGTGTATGGCAATGGCAGCACAATAGTGACTCTTCTTACCATAAAACAACTCTTGCTCGTAGGACCAGAAATTGCATGTGATTCAACTCCATTTAGGACTGGGAAACAAAAGCTAGCTCACCTTACAGAAACACACTCTGCTTTAGAGAAAAGAGCACTCTTCTACTCTACTGTGTTTCCTATAGGGCCAGAACTGTGAGAATGCTCAGAACAAAGAACTGTGCTTCCTACACACGAGCCATATCTAGTTCAACTCTGCTTAGGAAACTGACAAGATCAGTAGCTCCTCTTTAGTCAGATACACTGTACTTCCTGGGAACAGACGCGAGTGATATTTGCACTGTGTATGGCAATGGGAGTGCAATAGTGACTTTCCTTTCCAGAAAACAACTCTTGCTCGTAGGACCAGAAACTGCATGTGATTCAACTCCACTTAGGACTGGGAAACAAATGCTAGCACGCCTTACATGAAACACACTCTGCTTTTGAGAAAAGAGCACTCTTCTACTCTACTGTGTTTCCTATGGGGTCCGAACAGTGAGCTTGCTCAGAACAAAAGAACTGTGCTTCCTACACACACGGGCCATATCTAGTTCAACTCTGCTTAGGAAACTGACAAGAACACTAGTTCCTCTTCAGTCCAATACACTGTACTTTTGGGGAACAGACGCGAGTGCTATTTGCACTGTGTATGGCAATTGGAGCACAATAGTGACTTGTCTTACCAGAAAACAACTCTTGCTCATAGGACAAAAAACTGCATGTGACTCAACTGCATTTAGGACTGGGAAACAAACGCTAGCTCGACTTCCAAGAAACACACTCTGCTTTAGAGAAAAGAGCACCCTTCTACTCTACTGTGTTTCCTATGTGTTCCGAACAGTGAGCTTCCTCAGAACAAAAAAACTGTGCTTCCTACACACACGGCCATATCTAGTTCAATTCTGCTTAGGAACTTGACAAGAACAGTAGATCCTCTTCAGTCCATTACACTGCACTTGCTGGGAACAGACGCCAGTGCTATTTGTCCTGTGTATGGCAATGGCAGAGCAATAGTGACTCTTGTTACCATAAAACAACTCTTGCTCGTAAGACTAGAAACAGCATCTGATTCAACTCCATTTAGGTCTGGGAAACAAACGCTAGCTCACCTTACAAGAAACACACTCTGCTTTAGAGAAAAGAGCACTCTTCTACTCTACTGTGTTTCCTATAGGGCCAGAACAGTGAGCTTGCTCAGAACAAAAGAACTGTGCTTCCAACACAGGGCCATAACTACTTCAACTCTTCTTAGGAAACTGACAAGAACAGTAGATCCTCTTCCGTCCAATACACTGTACTTGCTGTGAACAGACGGGAGAGCTATTTGCACTGTGGATGGCAATGGGAGCAAAATAGTGATTTTCCTTACCAGAAAACAGCTCTTGCTCGTAGGACCAGAAACTGCATGTGATTCAACTCCATTTAGGACTGGGAAACAAATGCTAGCTCGCCTTACATGAAATACACTCTGCTTTTGATTAAAGAGCACTCTTCTACTCTACTGTGTTTCCTATGAGGTCCGAACAGTGAGCTTGCTCAGAACAAAAGAACTGTGCTTCCTACACACACGGGCCATATCTAGTTCAACTCTGCTTAGGAACCTGACAAGAACAGTAGCTCCTCTTCAGTCCAATACACTGTACTTGCTGGCAACAGGCGCATGTGCTACTTGCACTGTGTATGGCAATGGGAGCGCAATAGTGACTTTCCTTACCAGAAAACAACTTTTGCTCATAGGACTAGAAACTGCATGTGATTCCACTCCATTTAGGACTGGGAAACAAATGCTAGCTCGCCTTACAAGAAACACACTCTGCTTTAGAGAAAATAGCACTCTTCTACTCTACTGTGTTTCCTATGGGGTCCAAACAGTGAACTTGCTCAGAACAAAAAAACTGTGCTTAATAAACACACGGACCACGTCTAGTTCAACTCTGGTTAGGAAACTGACAAGAACTGTAGCTCCTATTCAGTCCAATACACTGTACTTGCTGGGAAAAGACGCGAGTGCTATTTGCCTTGTGTAGGGCAATGGGAGCGCAATAGTGACTTTCCTTACCAGAAAACTACTCTTGTTCGTAGGACCAGAAACTGCATGTGATTCAACTCCATTTAGGACTGGGAAACAAACTCTAGCTCGCTTTACAAGAAACACACTCTGCTTTTTAGAAAAGAGCACTCTTCTACTCTACTGTGTTTCCTATAGGGCCAGAACAGTGAGCTTGCTCAGAACATAAGACCTGTGCTTCCTACACACACGGGCCATATCTAGTTCAACTCTGCTTAGGAAACTGACAAGAACAGTAGCTCCTCTTCAGTCCGATACACTGTACTTGTGGGGAACAGAAGCGAGTGATATTTGCACTGTGTATGGCAATTGGAGCACAATAGTGACTTGTCTTACCAGAAAACAACTCTTGCTCGTTGGACAAAAAGCTGCATGTGACTCAACTCCATTTAGGACTGGGAAACAAACGCTAGCTCGACTTCCAAGAAACACACTCTGCTTTTGAGAAAAGAGCACTCTTCTACTCTACTGTGTTTCCTATGTGTTCCGAACAGTGAGCTTGCTCAGAACAAAAAAACTGTGCTTCCTACACACAAGGCCATATCTAGTTCAACTCTGCTTAGGAACCTGACAAGAACAGTAGATCCTCTTCAGTCTAATACACTGTACTTGATGGGAACAGACGCCAGTGCTATTTGTCCTGTGTATGTCAATGACAGCGCAATAGTGACTCTTCTTACCAGAAAACAACTCTTGCTCGTAGGACCAGAAACTGCATGTGATTCAACTCCATTTAGGACTGGGAAACAAACTCTAGCTCGCTTTACAAGAAACACACTCTGCTTATGAGAAAAGAGCACTCTTCTACTCTACTGTGTTTCCTATAGGGCCAGAACAGTGAGCTTGCTCAGAAAAAAAGAACTGTGCTTCCTACACACACGGACCATATCTAGTTCAACTCTGCTTAGGAAACTGAGAAGAACAGTAGCTCCTCTTCAGTCCAATACACTGTACTTGCTGGGAACAGACGGGAGGGCTATTTGCACTGTGTATGGCAATGGAGCACAATAGTGACTTTCCTTACCAGAAAACAACTCTTGCTCGTAGAACCAGAAACTGCATGTGATTCCACTCCATTTAGGACTGGGAAACAAATGCTAGCTCGCCTTAGAAAAACAAACTCTGCTTTAGAGAAAAGAGCACTCTTCTACTCTACTGTGTTTCCTATGGGGTCCAAACAGTGAGTTTGCTCAGAACAAAATAACTGTGCTTCCTACACACACGGACCATATATAGTTCAACTCTGCTTAGGAAACTGACAAGAACAGTAGCTCCTATTCAGTCCAATACACTGTACTTGCTGGGAAAAGACGCGAGTGCTATTTGCCTTGTGTAGGGCAATGGGAGCGCAATAGTGACTTTCCTTACCAGAAAACTACTCTTGTTCGTAGGACCAGAAACTGCATGTGATTCAACTCCATTTAGGACTGGGAAACAAACTCTAGCTCGCTTTACAAGAAACACACTCTGCTTTTTAGAAAAGAGCACTCTTCTACTCTACTGTGTTTCCTATAGGGCCAGAACAGTGAGCTTGCTCAGAACATAAGACCTGTGCTTCCTACACACACGGGCCATATCTAGTTCAACTCTGCTTAGGAAACTGACAAGAACAGTAGCTCCTCTTCAGTCCGATACACTGTACTTGTGGGGAACAGAAGCGAGTGATATTTGCACTGTGTATGGCAATTGGAGCACAATAGTGACTTGTCTTACCAGAAAACAACTCTTGCTCGTTGGACAAAAAGCTGCATGTGACTCAACTCCATTTAGGACTGGGAAACAAACGCTAGCTCGACTTCCAAGAAACACACTCTGCTTTTGAGAAAAGAGCACTCTTCTACTCTACTGTGTTTCCTATGTGTTCCGAACAGTGAGCTTGCTCAGAACAAAAAAACTGTGCTTCCTACACACAAGGCCATATCTAGTTCAACTCTGCTTAGGAACCTGACAAGAATAGTAGATCCTCTTCAGTCTAATACACTGTACTTGATGGGAACAGACGCCAGTGCTATTTGTCCTGTGTATGTCAATGACAGCGCAATAGTGACTCTTCTTACCAGAAAACAACTCTTGCTCGTAGGACCAGAAACTGCATGTGATTCAACTCCATTTAGGACTGGGAAACAAACTCTAGCTCGCTTTACAAGAAACACACTCTGCTTATGAGAAAAGAGCACTCTTCTACTCTACTGTGTTTCCTATAGGGCCAGAACAGTGAGCTTGCTCAGAAAAAAAGAACTGTGCTTCCTACACACACGGACCATATCTAGTTCAACTCTGCTTAGGAAACTGAGAAGAACAGTAGCTCCTCTTCAGTCCAATACACTGTACTTGCTGGGAACAGACGGGAGGGCTATTTGCACTGTGTATGGCAATGGAGCACAATAGTGACTTTCCTTACCAGAAAACAACTCTTGCTCGTAGAACCAGAAACTGCATGTGATTCCACTCCATTTAGGACTGGGAAACAAATGCTAGCTCGCCTTAGAAAAACAAACTCTGCTTTAGAGAAAAGAGCACTCTTCTACTCTACTGTGTTTCCTATGGGGTCCAAACAGTGAGTTTGCTCAGAACAAAATAACTGTGCTTCCTACACACACGGACCATATATAGTTCAACTCTGCTTAGGAAACTGACAAGAACAGTAGCTCCTATTCAGTCCAATACACTGTACTTGCTGGGAAAAGACGCGAGTGCTATTTGCCTTGTGTAGGGCAATGGGAGCGCAATAGTGACTTTCCTTACCAGAAAACAACTCTTGCTCGTAGGACCAGAAACTGCATGTGATTCAACTCCATTTAGGAGTAGGAAACAAACGCTAGCTCGCCTTACAAAAACACACTCTGCTTTTGAGAAAAGAGCACTCTTCTTCTCTACTGTGTTTGCTATGGTGTCCGAACATTGAGCTTGCTCAGAACAAAAGAACTGTGCTTCCTACACACATGGCCATATCTAGTTCAATTCTGCTTAGGAACCTGACAAAAACAGTAGATCCTCTTCAGTCCGATACACTGTACTTGCTGGGAACAGACGCCAGTGTTATTTGTCCTGTGTATGGCAATGGCAGCGCAATAGTGACTCTTCTTACCAGAAAACAACTCTTGCTCATAGGACCAGAAACTGCATGTAATTCAACTCCATTTAGGACTGGGAAACAAAAGCTAGCTCACTTTACAAGAAACACACTCTGCTTTAGAGAAAGGAGCACTCTTCTACTCTGCTGTGTTTCCTATAGGGCAAGAACAGTGAGATTGCTCAGAACAAAAGAACTGTGCTTCCTACACACACGGGCCATATCTAGTTCAACTCTACTTAGGAAAATGACAAGAACAGTAACTCCTATTCAGTCCAATACACTGTACTTGCTGGGAAAAGACGCGAGTGCTATTTGCATTGTGTAAGGCAATGGGCGCGCAATAGTGACTTTCCTTACCAGAAAACAACTCTTGTTCTTAGGACCAGAAACTGCATGTGACTCAAATCCATTTAGGACTGGGAAACAAACGCTAGCTCGCCTTACAAGAAACACTCTCTGCTTTTGAGAAAAGAGCACTCTTCTCCTCTACTGTATTTCCTATTGGGTCTGAACAGTGAGCTTGCTCAGAACAAAAGAACTGTGCTTCCTACACACACGGGCCATATCTAGTTCAACTCTGCTTAGGAAACTGACAAGAACAGTAGCTCCTCTTCAGTCCGATACACTGTACTTGCTGGGAACAGACGCGAGAGCTATTTGCACTGTGTATGGCAAGGGGAGCGCAATAGTGACTTTCCTTACCAGAAAACAACTCTTGCTCGTAGGACCAGAAACTGCATGTGATTCCACTCCATTTAGGACTGGGAAACAAACTCTAGCTCGCTTTACAAGAAACACACTCTGCTTTTGAGAAAAGAGCACTCTTCTACTCTTCTGTGTTTCCTATGGGGTCCGTACAGTGAGCTTGCTCAGAACAAAACAACTGTGCTTCCGACACACGGGCCATATCTAGTTCAACTCTGCTTAGGAAACTGACAAGAACACTACCTCCTCTTCAGTCCAATACACTGTACTTGCGGGGAACAGACGTGAGTGCTATTTGCACTGTGTATGGCAATTGGAGCACAATAGTGACTTGTCTTACCAGAAAACAACTCTTGCTCTTAGGACAAAAAACTGCATGTGACTCAACTCCATTTAGGACTGGGAAACAAACGCTAGCTCGACTTCCAAGAAACACACTCTGCTTTTGAGAAAAGAGCACTCTTCTACTCTACTGTGTTTCCTATGTGTTCCGAACAGTGAGCTTGCTCAGAACAAAAAAACTGTGCTTCCTACACACACGGCCATATCTAGTTCAAGTCTGCTTAGGAACCTGACAAGAACAGTAGATCCTCTTTAGTCCATTACACTGTACTTGCTGGGAACAGACGCCAGTACTATTTGTCCTGTGTATGGCAATGGCAGAGCAATAATGACTCTTCTTACCATAAAAAAAACTCTTGCTCATAGTACTAGAAACTGCATGTGACTCAACTCCATTTAGGACTGGGAAACAAACGCTAGCTCGCCTTACAAGAAACACACTCTGCTTTAGAGAAAAGAGCACTCTTCTACTCTACTGTATTTCCTATAGGGCCAGAACAGTGACCTTGCTCAGAACAAAAGAACTGTGTTTCCTACACAGGGCCATAACAAGTTCAACTCTGCTTAGGAAACTGACAAGAACAGTAGCTCCTCTTCCGTCCAATACTCTGTACTTGCTGGGAACAGACGCGATGCTATTTGCACTGTGTATGGCAATGGGAGCGCAATAGTGACTTTCCTTACCAGAAAACAACTCTTGCTCGTAGGACCAGTAACTGCATGTGATTCAAATCCATTTAGGATTGGGAAACAAATGCTAGCTCGCCTTACATGAAACACACTCTGCTTTTGAGAAAAGAGCACTCTTCTACTCTACTGTGCTTACTATGGGGTCCGAACAGTGAGCTTGCTCAGAACAAACGAACTGTGCTTCCTACACACACGGGACATATCTAGTTCAACTCTGCTTAGTAAACTGACAAGAACAGTAGCTCCTGTTCAGTCCAATACACTGTACTTGCGGGGAACAGACGCGAGTGCTATTTGCACTGTGTATGGCAATTGGAGCACTATAGTGACTTGTCTTACCAGAAAAAACTCTTGCTCGTAGGACAAAAAACTGCATGTGACTCAATTCCATTTAGGACTGGGAAGCAAACGCTAGCTCGACTTCCAAGAAACACACTCTGCTTTTGAGAAAAGAGCACTCTTCTACTCTACTGTGTTTCCTATGTGTTGTGAAAAGTGAGCTTGCTCAGAACATAAGAACTGTGCTTCATACAAACACGGGCCATATCTAGTTCAACTCTGCTTAGGAAACTGAGAAGAACAGTAGCTCCTCTTCAGTCCAATACACTGTACTTGCTGGGAACAGACGGGAGGGCTATTTGCACTGTGTATGGCAATGGGAGCGCAATAGTGACTTTCCTTACCAGAAAACAACTCTTGCTCGTAGGACCAGAAACTGCATGTGATTCCACTCCATTTAGGACTGGGAAACAAATGCTAGCTCGCCTTACAAGAAACACACTCTGCTTTAGAGAAAAGAGCACTCTCCTACTCTACTGTGTTTCCTATGGGTTCCAAACAGTGAGCTTGCTCAGAACAAAAGAACTGTGCTTCCTACACACACGGACCAAATCTAGTTCAACTCTGTTTAGGAAACTGACAAGAACAGTAGCTCCTATTCAGTCCAATACACTGTACTTGCTGGGAAAAGACACGAATGCTATTTGCCTTGTGTAGGGCAATGGGAGCGCAATAGTGACTTTCCTTACCAGAAAACAACTCTTGCTTGTAGGACCAGAAACTGCATGTGACTCAACTCCATTTAGGACTGAGACACAAACGCTAGCTCGCCTTACAAGAAACACACTTTGCTTTTGAGAGAAGAGCACTCTTCTACTCTACTTTTTGTCCTATGGAGTCCAAACAATGAGCTTGCTCAGAACCAAAGAACTGTGCTTCCTACACACACGGGCCATATCTATTTCAACTCTGCTTAGGAAACTGACAAGAACAGTATGTCCTCTTCAGTCTGATACACTGTACTTGCTGGAAACAGACGCGAGTGCTATTTGCACTGTGTATGGCAAAGGGAGCACAATAGTGACTTTCCTTACCAGAAAACAACTCTTGCTCGTAGGACCAAAAACTGCATGTGATTCAACTCCATTTATGACTGAGAAACAATCGCTAGCTGACCTTCCAAGAAACACACTCTGCTTTTGAGAAAAGAGCACTCTTCTACTCTACTATGTTTCCTATGGGTTCCGAACAGTGAGCTTGCTCATAACAAAAGAACTGTGCTTCCTACACACACGGGCCATATCTAGTTCAACTCTGCTTAGTAAACGGACAAGAACAGTAGCTCCTCTTCAGTCCAATACACTGTACTTGCTGGGAACAGACGTGAGTGCTATTTGCACTGTGTATGGCAATGGGAGCGCAATAGTGACTCTTCTTACCAGAAAACAACTCTTGCTCGTAGGACCAGAAACTGCATGTGATTCTACTCCATTTAGGACTGGGAAAGAAACGCTAGCTCGCCTTACAAGAAACACACTCTGCTTTTGAGAAAAGAGCACTCTTCTACTCTACTGTGTTTCCTATGGTGTCCGAACAGTGAGATTGCTCAGAACAAAAGAACTGTGCTTCTTACACACACGGGCCATATCTAGTTCAACTTTGCTTAGGAAACTGACAAGAACAGTAGATCCTCTTAGTCCAATACACAGTACATGCTGGGAACAGACGCCAGTGCTATTTGCCCTGTGTATGGCAATGGGAGTGCAACAGTGACTCTTCTTAACAGAAAACAACTCTTGCTTGTAGGACCAGAAACTTCATGTGATTCAACTCCATTTACAACTGGGAAACAAATGCTAGCTCGCCTTACAAGAAACACACTCTGCTTATGAGAAAAGAGCACTCATCTACTCTATTGTGTTTTCTATGGTGTCCGAACTGTGAGCTTGCTCACAACAAAAGAACTGTGCTTCCTACACACAGGGGCCATGTCTAGTTCAACTCTGCTTAGGAAACTGACAAGAACAGTAGCTCCTCTTCAGTCCAATACAATGTACTTGATGGGAACAGACGCGAGGGCTATTTGCACTGTATTTGGCAATGGGAGCGCAATAGTGACTTTCCTTACCAGAAAACAACTCTTGCTCGTAGGACCAAAAACTGCATGTGATTCACCTCCATTTAGGACTGGGAAACAAACGCTAGATCGCCTTACAAGAAACACACTCTGCTTTTGACTAAAGAACACTCTTCTACTCTACTGTGTTTCCTATAGGGCCAGAACAGTGAGCTTGCTCATAACAAAAGAACTGTGCTTCCTACACACACGGGCCATATCTAGTTCAACTCTGCTTAGGAAACTGACAAGAACAGTAGCTCCTCTTCAATCCAATACACTGTACTTGCTGGGAACAGACGCGAGTGCTATTTGCACTGTGCATGGCAATGGGAGCACAATAGTGACTCTTCTTACCAGAAAACAACTCTTGCTCGTAGGACCAGAAACTGCATGTGATTCTACTCCATTTATGACTGAGAAACAATCGCTGGCTGACCTTCTAAGAAACACACTCCGCTTTTGAGAAAAGAGCTCTCTTCTACTCTACTGTTTTTCCTATGGGTTCTGAACAGTGAGCTTGTTCATAACAAAAGAACTGTGCTTCCTACACACACGGGACATATATAGTTCAACTCTGCTTAGGAAACTGACAAGAACAGAAGCTCCTCTTCAGTCCAATACACTATACTTGCTGGGAGCAGACGCGAGTGCTATTTGAACCGTGTATGGCAATGGGAGCACAACAGTGACTCTTCTTACCAGAAAACAACTCTTGCTCATAGGACCAGAATCTACATGGGACTCAACTCTATTTCTGACTGGAAAACAAACACTAGGTCGTCTTAAAGAAACACACTCTGCTTTTGAGAAAAGAGCACTCTTCTACTCTACTGTGTTTCCTTTAGGGCCAGAACAGTAAGATTGCTCAGAGCAAAAGAACTCTAATTCCTACACACATGGGCCATATCTAGTTCAACTTTTCTTAGGAAACTGACAAGAACAGTAGCTCATCTTCAGTCCAATTCACTGTTCTTGCTGGGAACAGACATGAGTGCTATTTGCATTGTCTACGGCAATGGAAGCTCAATAGTGACTCTTATTATTAGAAAACAACTCTTGCTCATAGGACCTGAAACTGCATGTGATTCATCTCCATTTAGGACTGGGAAACAAACGCTAGCTCGCCTTACGAGAAACACACTCTGCTTTTGAGAAATGAGCATTCTTCTACTCTACTGTGTTTCCTATAAGGCCAGAAAAGTGAGCCTTCTCAGAAAAAGAACTGTACTTGCTACACACACGGGCCATATCTAGTTCAACTCTCCTTAGGAAACTGACAAGAACAGTTGCTCCTCTTCAGACCAATTCACTGTTCTTGCTGGGAAAAGACGCGAGTGCTCTTTGCACTGTGTATGGCAATGGAAGCACAATAGTGACTGTTCTTACCAGAAAACAACTCTTGCTCATAGGACCAGAAACTGCATGTGATTCAACTCCATTTTAGACTGGGAAACAAACGCTAGCTCGCCTTATAAGAAACACACTCTGCTGTTGAGAAAAGAGCACTATTCTACTCTAGTGTTTTTCCTATGGTGTCCGAACAGTGAGCTTGCTCATAACAAAAGAACTGTGCTTCCTACACACGGGCCATATCTAGTTCAACTCTGCTTAGGAAACTGACAAGAACAGTAGCTCCTCTTCGGTCCAATACACTGTACTTGCTGGGAACAGACGCGAGTGGTATTTGTACTGTGTATTGGAATGGAGCACAGAAGTTACTCTTCTACCAGAAAACAACTCTTCCTCGTAGGACCAGAAACTGTATGTGATTCAACTCCATTTTAGACTGGGAAACAAACGCTAGCTCGCCTTATAAGAAACACACTCTGCTGTTGAGAAAAGAGCACTCTTCTACTCTAGTGTTTTTCCTATGGTGTACGAACAGTGAGCTTGCTCATAACAAAAGCACTGTGCTTCCTACACACGGGCCATATCTAGTTCAACTCTGCTTAGGAAACTGACAAGAACAGTAGCTCCTCTTCGGTCCAATACACTGTACTTGCTGGGAACAGACGCCAGTGCTATTTGCACTGTGTATTGGAATGGAGCACAGAAGTTACTCTTCTACCAGAAAACAACTCTTCCTCGTAGGACCCGAAACTGCATGTGATTCAACTCCATTTAGGACTGGGAAACAAACACTCGCTCGCCTTACAAGAAACACACTCTGCTTTTGAGAAATGAGCATTCATCTACTCTACTGTGTTTCCTATAAGGCCAGAAAAGTGAGCCTGCTCAGAAAAAAAGAACTGTACCTGCTACACACGGGCCATATCTAGTTCAACTCTGTTTAGGAAACTGACAAGAACAGTAGATCCTTTTCAGTCCAATACACTGTACATCTTGGGATCAGACGCCAGTGATATTTGCCCTGTGTATGACAATGGGAGCACAATAGTGACTCTTCTTACAAGAAAACAACTCTTGCTCGTAGGACGAGAAACTGCATGTGATTCAACTTCATTTAGGACTGGGAAACAAACACTAGCTTGCCTTACAAGAAACACACTCTGCTTTTGAAAAAAGAGCACCCTTCTACTCTACTGTGTTTCCTATGGGTTCCAAACAGTGAGCTTGCTCAGAAAAAAAGAACTGTGCTTCCTACACACACGGGCCATATCTAGTTCAACTCTGCTTAGGAACCTGACAAGTACAGTAGCTCCTCTTCAGTCCAATACTCTTTACTTGCTGGGAACAGACGCGAGTGCTATTTGCACTATGTATGGCAATGGGAGCGCAATAGTGACTCTTCTTACCAGAAAACAACTCTTGCTCGTAGGACCAGAAACTGCATGTGAATCAACTCCATTTAGGACTGGGAAACAAACTCTAGCTCGCCTTAGAAGAAACACACTCTGCTTTTGAGAAAAGAGCACTCGTCTAATCTACTGTGTTTCCTATAGGGCCAGAACAGTGAGCTTGCTCAGAGCAAAACAACTATGCTTCCTACACACACGAGCTATATCTAGTTCAACTCTCCTTAGGAAACTGACAAGAACAGTTGCTCCTCTTCAGACCAATTCTCTATTCTTGCTGGGAACAGACGCGAGTGCTCTTTGCACTGTGTATGGCAATGGAAGCACAATAGTGACTCTTCTTACCAGAAAACAACTCTTGCTCATAGGACCAGAAACTGCAAGTGATTCAACTCCATTTTAGACTGGGAAACAAACGCTAGCTCGCCTTACAAGAAACACACTCTGCTTTTGAGAAAAGAGCACTCTTCTACTCTACTGTGTTTCCTATGGGGTCCGAACAGTGAGCTTGCTCAGAACAAAAGAACTGTGCTTCCTACATACACGGGCCATATCTAGTTCAATTCTGCTTAAGAAACTGACAAGAACAGTAGATCCTCTTCAGTCCAATACACTGTACATGCTGGGAACAGACGTCAGTGCTATTTGCCCTGTGTATGACAATGGGAGTACAATAGTGACTCTTCGTACGAGAAAACAACTCTTGCTTGTAGGACAAGAAGCTGCATGTGATTCAACTCCATTTAGGACTGGGAAAAAACACTAGCTGGCCTTACAAGAAACACACTCTGATTTTGAGAAATGAGCATTCTTCTACTCTACTCTGTTTCCTATAGGGCCAGAACAGTGAGCTTGCTCAGAACAAAAGAACTGTGCTTCTTACACACACGGGCCATATCTAATTCAACTCTGCTTAGGAAACTGACAAGAACAGTAGCTCCTCTTCAGTCCAATTCACTGTTCTTTCTGGAAACAGACGAGAGTGCTATTTGCACTGTGTATGGCAATGGGAGCACAATAGTGACTCTTCTTACCAGAAAACAACACTTGCTCGTAGGACACGAAATCTCATGTGATTAAACTTTATTTAGGACAGGGAAGCAAACACTAGCTCGCCTTTCAAGAAACACACTCTGCTTTTGAGAAAAGAGCCCTCTTCTACTCTAATGTGTTTCCTACGGTGTCTGAACAGTGAGCTTGCACATAACAAAAGATCTGTGCTTCCTACACACGGGCCATATCTAGTTCAACTCTGCTTAGGAAACTGACAAGAACAGTAGCTCATCTTCAGTCCAATTCACTGTTCTTGCTTGGAACAAACGCGAGTGCTATTTGTACTGTGTATGGCAATGGGAGCGCAATACAGACTCTTCTCACCAGAAAACAACTCTTGCTAGTAGGACCAGAAACTGCATGTGATTCAACTCCATTTAGGACTGGGAAAAAAACACTAGCTGGCCTTACAAGAAACACACTCTGATTTTGAGAAATGAGCACTCTCCTACTCTACTGTGTTTCCTATGGGTTCCAAACAGTGAGCTTGCTCAGAACAAAAGAACTGTGCTTCCTACACACACGGACCAAATCTAGTTCAACTCTGCTTAGGAAACTGACAAGAACAGTAGCTCCTATTCAGTCCAATACACTGTACTTGCTGGGAAAAGACACGAATGCTATTTGCCTTGTGTAGGGCAATGGGAGCGCAATAGTGACTTTCCTTACCAGAAAACAACTCTTGCTTGTAGGACCAGAAACTGCATGTGACTCAACTCCATTTAGGACTGAGACACAAACGCTAGCTCGCCTTACAAGAAACACACTTTGCTTTTGAGAGAAGAGCACTCTTCTACTCTACTTTTTGTCCTATGGAGTCCAAACAATGAGCTTGCTCAGAACCAAAGAACTGTGCTTCCTACACACACGGGCCATATCTATTTCAACTCTGCTTAGGAAACTGACAAGAACAGTATGTCCTCTTCAGTCTGATACACTGTACTTGCTGGAAACAGACGCGAGTGCTATTTGCACTGTGTATGGCAAAGGGAGCACAATAGTGACTTTCCTTACCAGAAAACAACTCTTGCTCGTAGGACCAAAAACTGCATGTGATTCAACTCCATTTATGACTGAGAAACAATCACTAGCTGACCTTCCAAGAAACACACTCTGCTTTTGAGAAAAGAGCACTCTTCTACTCTACTATGTTTCCTATGGGTTCCGAACAGTGAGCTTGCTCATAACAAAAGAACTGTGCTTACTACACACACGGGCCATATCTAGTTCAACTCTGCTTAGTAAACGGACAAGAACAGTAGCTCCTCTTCAGTCCAATACACTGTACTTGCTGGGAACAGACGCGAGTGCTATTTGCACTGTGTATGGCAATGGGAGCGCAATAGTGACTCTTCTACCAGAAAACAACTCTTGCTCGTAGGACCAGAAACTGCATGTGATTCTACTCCATTTAGGACTGGGAAAGAAACGCTAGCTCGCCTTACAAGAAACACACTCTGCTTTTGAGAAAAGAGCACTCTTCTACTCTACTGTGTTTCCTATGGTGTCCGAACAGTGAGATTGCTCAGAACAAAAGAACTGTGCTTCTTACACACACGGGCCATATCTAGTTCAACTTTGCTTAGGAAACTGACAAGAACAGTAGATCCTCTTAGTCCAATACACAGTACATGCTGGGAACAGACGCCAGTGCTATTTGCCCTGTGTATGGCAATGGGAGTGCAACAGTGACTCTTCTTAACAGAAAACAACTCTTGCTTGTAGGACCAGAAACTTCATGTGATTCAACTCCATTTACAACTGGGAAACAAATGCTAGCTCGCCTTACAAGAAACACACTCTGCTTATGAGAAAAGAGCACTCATCTACTCTATTGTGTTTTCTATGGTGTCCGAACTGTGAGCTTGCTCACAACAAAAGAACTGTGCTTCCTACACACAGGGGCCATGTCTAGTTCAACTCTGCTTAGGAAACTGACAAGAACAGTAGCTCCTCTTCAGTCCAATACAATGTACTTGATGGGAACAGACGCGAGGGCTATTTGCACTGTATTTGGCAATGGGAGAGCAATAGTGACTTTCCTTACCAGAAAACAACTCTTGCTCGTAGGACCAAAAACTGCATGTGATTCACCTCCATTTAGGACTGGGAAACAAACGCTAGATCGCCTTACAAGAAACACACTCTGCTTTTGACTAAAGAACACTCTTCTACTCTACTGTGTTTCCTATAGGGCCAGAACAGTGAGCTTGCTCATAACAAAAGAACTGTGCTTCCTACACACACGGGCCATATCTAGTTCAACTCTGCTTAGGAAACTGACAAGAACAGTAGCTCCTCCTCAATCCAATACACTGTACTTGCTGGGAACAGACGCGAGTGCTATTTGCACTGTGCATGGCAATGGGAGCACAATAGTGACTATTCTTACCAGAAAACAACTCTTGCTCGTAGGACCAGAAACTGCATGTGATTCTACTCCATTTATGACTGAGAAACAATCGCTGGCTGACCTTCTAAGAAACACACTCCGCTTTTGAGAAAAGAGCTCTCTTCTACTCTACTGTTTTTCCTATGGGTTCTGAACAGTGAGCTTGTTCATAACAAAAGAACTGTGCTTCCTACACACACGGGACATATATAGTTCAACTCTGCTTAGGAAACTGACAAGAACAGAAGCTCCTCTTCAGTCCAATACACTATACTTGCTGGGAGCAGACGCGAGTGCTATTTGAACCGTGTATGGCAATGGGAGCACAACAGTGACTCTTCTTACCAGAAAACAACTCTTGCTCATAGGACCAGAATCTACATGGGACTCAACTCTATTTCTGACTGGAAAACAAACACTAGGTCGTCTTAAAGAAACACACTCTGCTTTTGAGAAAAGAGCACTCTTCTACTCTACTGTGTTTCCTTTAGGGCCAGAACAGTAAGATTGCTCAGAGCAAAAGAACTCTAATTCCTACACACATGGGCCATATCTAGTTCAACTTTTCTTAGGAAACTGACAAGAACAGTAGCTCATCTTCAGTCCAATTCACTGTTCTTGCTGGGAACAGACATGAGTGCTATTTGCATTGTCTACGGCAATGGAAGCTCAATAGTGACTCTTATTATTAGAAAACAACTCTTGCTCATAGGACCTGAAACTGCATGTGATTCATCTCCATTTAGGACTGGGAAACAAACGCTAGCTCGCCTTACGAGAAACACACTCTGCTTTTGAGAAATGAGCATTCTTCTACTCTACTGTGTTTCCTATAAGGCCAGAAAAGTGAGCCTTCTCAGAAAAAGAACTGTACTTGCTACACACACGGGCCATATCTAGTTCAACTCTCCTTAGGAAACTGACAAGAACAGTTGCTCCTCTTCAGACCAATTCACTGTTCTTGCTGGGAAAAGACGCGAGTGCTCTTTGCACTGTGTATGGCAATGGAAGCACAATAGTGACTGTTCTTACCAGAAAACAACTCTTGCTCATAGGACCAGAAACTGCATGTGATTCAACTCCATTTTAGACTGGGAAACAAACGCTAGCTCGCCTTATAAGAAACACACTCTGCTGTTGAGAAAAGAGCACTATTCTACTCTAGTGTTTTTCCTATGGTGTCCGAACAGTGAGCTTGCTCATAACAAAAGAACTGTGCTTCCTACACACGGGCCATATCTAGTTCAACTCTGCTTAGGAAACTGACAAGAACAGTAGCTCCTCTTCGGTCCAATACACTGTACTTGCTGGGAACAGACGCGAGTGGTATTTGTACTGTGTATTGGAATGGAGCACAGAAGTTACTCTTCTACCAGAAAACAACTCTTCCTCGTAGGACCAGAAACTGTATGTGATTCAACTCCATTTTAGACTGGGAAACAAACGCTAGCTCGCCTTATAAGAAACACACTCTGCTGTTGAGAAAAGAGCACTCTTCTACTCTAGTGTTTTTCCTATGGTGTACGAACAGTGAGCTTGCACATAACAAAAGCACTGTGCTTCCTACACACGGGCCATATCTAGTTCAACTCTGCTTAGGAAACTGACAAGAACAGTAGCTCCTCTTCGGTCCAATACACTGTACTTGCTGGGAACAGACGCCAGTGCTATTTGCACTGTGTATTGGAATGGAGCACAGAAGTTACTCTTCTACCAGAAAACAACTCTTCCTCGTAGGACCCGAAACTGCATGTGATTCAACTCCATTTAGGACTGGGAAACAAACACTCGCTCGCCTTACAAGAAACACACTCTGCTTTTGAGAAATGAGCATTCATCTACTCTACTGTGTTTCCTATAAGGCCAGAAAAGTGAGCCTGCTCAGAAAAAAAGAACTGTACCTGCTACACACGGGCCATATCTAGTTCAACTCTGTTTAGGAAACTGACAAGAACAGTAGATCCTTTTCAGTCCAATACACTGTACATCTTGGGATCAGACGCCAGTGATATTTGCCCTGTGTATGACAATGGGAGCACAATAGTGACTCTTCTTACAAGAAAACAACTCTTGCTCGTAGGACGAGAAACTGCATGTGATTCAACTTCATTTAGGACTGGGAAACAAACACTAGCTTGCCTTACAAGAAACACACTCTGCTTTTGAAAAAAGAGCACCCTTCTACTCTACTGTGTTTCCTATGGGTTCCAAACAGTGAGCTTGCTCAGAAAAAAAGAACTGTGCTTCCTACACACACGGGCCATATCTAGTTCAACTCTGCTTAGGAACCTGACAAGTACAGTAGCTCCTCTTCAGTCCAATACTCTTTACTTGCTGGGAACAGACGCGAGTGCTATTTGCACTATGTATGGCAATGGGAGCGCAATAGTGACTCTTCTTACCAGAAAACAACTCTTGCTCGTAGGACCAGAAACTGCATGTGAATCAACTCCATTTAGGACTGGGAAACAAACTCTAGCTCGCCTTAGAAGAAACACACTCTGCTTTTGAGAAAAGAGCACTCGTCTAATCTACTGTGTTTCCTATAGGGCCAGAACAGTGAGCTTGCTCAGAGCAAAACAACTATGCTTCCTACACACACGAGCTATATCTAGTTCAACTCTCCTTAGGAAACTGACAAGAACAGTTGCTCCTCTTCAGACCAATTCTCTATTCTTGCTGGGAACAGACGCGAGTGCTCTTTGCACTGTGTATGGCAATGGAAGCACAATAGTGACTCTTCTTACCAGAAAACAACTCTTGCTCATAGGACCAGAAACTGCAAGTGATTCAACTCCATTTTAGACTGGGAAACAAACGCTAGCTCGCCTTACAAGAAACACACTCTGCTTTTGAGAAAAGAGCACTCTTCTACTCTACTGTGTTTCCTATGGGGTCCGAACAGTGAGCTTGCTCAGAACAAAAGAACTGTGCTTCCTACATACACGGGCCATATCTAGTTCAATTCTGCTTAAGAAACTGACAAGAACACTAGATCCTCTTCAGTCCCATACACTGTACATGCTGGGAACAGACGTCAGTGCTATTTGCCCTGTGTATGACAATGGGAGTACAATAGTGACTCTTCGTACGAGAAAACAACTCTTGCTTGTAGGACAAGAAGCTGCATGTGATTCAACTCCATTTAGGACTGGGAAAAAAACACTAGCTGGCCTTACAAGAAACACACTCTGATTTTGAGAAATGAGCATTCTTCTACTCTACTCTGTTTCCTATAGGGCCAGAACAGTGAGCTTGCTCAGAACAAAAGAACTGTGCTTCTTACACACACGGGCCATATCTAATTCAACTCTGCTTAGGAAACTGACAAGAACAGTAGCTCCTCTTCAGTCCAATTCACTGTTCTTTCTGGAAACAGACGAGAGTGCTATTTGCACTGTGTATGGCAATGGGAGCACAATAGTGACTCTTCTTACCAGAAAACAACACTTGCTCGTAGGACACGAAATCTCATGTGATTAAACGTTATTTAGGACAGGGAAGCAAACGCTAGCTCGCCTTTCAAGAAACACACTCTGCTTTTGAGAAAAGAGCCCTCTTCTACTCTACTGTGTTTCCTACGGTGTCTGAACAGTGAGCTTGCACATAACAAAAGATCTGTGCTTCCTACACACGGGCCATATCTAGTTCAACTCTGCTTAGGAAACTGACAAGAACAGTAGCTCATCTTCAGTCCAATTCACTGTTCTTGCTTGGAACAAACGCGAGTGCTATTTGTACTGTGTATGGCAATGGGAGCGCAATACAGACTCTTCTCATTAGAAAACAACTCTTGCTAGTAGGACCAGAAACTGCATGTGATTCAACTCCATTTAGGACTGGGAAAAAAACACTAGCTGGCCTTACAAGAAACACACTCTGATTTTGAGAAATGAGCATTCTTCTACTCTACTGTGTTTCCTATAGGGCCAGAACAGTGAGCTTGCTCAGAAAAAAAGAACTGTGCTTTCTACACACATGGGCCATATCTAGTTCAACTCTGCTTAGGAAACTGACAAGAACAGTAGCTCCTCTTCAGTCCAATTCACTGTTCTTTCTGGGAAAAGACGCGAGTGCTATTTGCACTGTGTATGGCAATGGGAGCGCAATAGTGACTCTTCTTACCAGAAAACAACTCTTGCTCATAGGACCAGAAATCTCATGTGATTCAACTCCATTTAGGACTGGGAAACAAACGCTAGCTTGCCTTACAAGAAACACACTCTGCTTTTGAGAAAAGAGCACTATTCTACTCTACTGTGTTTCCTATGAGGTCCGAGCAGTGAGCTTGCTCAGAACAAAAGAACTGTGCTTCCTACATACACGGGCCATATCTAGTTCAATTCTGCTTAAGAAACTGACAAGAACAGTAGATCCCCTTCAGTCCAATACACTGTACATGCTGGGAACAGACGTCAGTGCTATTTGCCCTGTGTATGACAATGGGAGCGCAATAGTGACTCTTCTTACCAGAAAACAACTCTTGCTCATAGGACCAGAAACTGCATGTGATTCAACTCCATTTAGGACTGGGAAACAAACGCTAGCTTGCCTTACAAGAAACACACTCTGCTTTTGAAAAAAGAGCACCCTTCTACTCTACTGTGTTTCCTATGGTTTCCAAACAGTAAGCTTGCTCAGAACAAAAGAACTGTGCTTCCTACACACATGGGCCATATCTAGTTCAACTCTGCTTAGGAACCTGACAAGAACAGTAGCTCCTCTTCAGTCCAATACACTGTACTTGGTGGGAACAGACGCGAGTGCTATTTGTACTATGTATGGCAATTGGAGCGCAAATGTGACTCTTCGTACCAGAAAACAACTCTTGCTCGTAGGACCAGAAACTGCATGTGATTCAACTCCATTTAGGACTGGGAAAAAAACACTAGCTCGCCTTACAAGAAACACACTCTGCTGTTGAGAAAAGAGCACTCTTCTACACTAATGTGTTTCCTATGGTGTCCAAACAGTGAGCATGCTTAGAACAAAAGAAATGTGCTTCCTACACACACGGGCCATATCTAGTTCAAATCTTCTAAGAAAACTGACAAGAACAGTACCTCGTCTTCAGTCCAATTCACTGTTCTTGCTGGGAACAAACGCGAGTGCTCTTTGTACTGTGTATGGCAATGGGATCGCAATAGTGACTCTTCTTACTAGAAAACAACTCTTGATCGTAGGACTAGAAACTGCATGTGACTCAACTCCATTTAGGACTGGGCAACAAATGCTAGCTCGCCTTACAAGAAACACACTCTGCTTTTGAGAAAAGAGCACTCTTCTACTCTACTGTGTTTCAAATTTTGTCTGAACAGTGAGCTTGCACATAACAAAAGAACTGTGCTTCCTACACACGGGCCATATCTAGTTCAACTCTGCTTAGGAAACTGACAAGAACAGTAGCTCCTCTTCAGTCCAATACACTGTACTTGCTGGGAACAGACGCAAGTGCTATTTGTACTGTGTATGGCAATGGGAGCGCAGAAGTGACTCTTCTACCAGAAAACAACTCTTCCTCGTAGGACCTGAAGACGCATGTGATTCAACTGCATTTAGGACTGGGAAACAAACGCTAGCTCGCCTTACAAGAAACACACTCTGCTTTTGAGAAATGAGCATTCTTCTACTCTACTGTGTTTCCTATAGTGCCAGAACAGTGAATTGCTCAGAACAAAAGAACTGTGCTTCCTACACACAAGGGCCATATCTAGTTCAACTCTGCTTAGGAAACTGACAAGAACAGTAGATCCTTTTCAGTCCAATACACTGTACATGCTGGAAACAGAAGCCAGTGCTATTTGCCCTATGTATGACAATGGGAGCACAAGAGTGACTCTTCTTACCAGAAAACAACTCTTGCTCGTAGGACCAGAATCTGCATGTGACTCAACTCCATTTAGGACTGGGAAACAAACGCGAGCTCGCCTTACAAGAAACACACTCTGCTCTTGAGAAAAGAGCACTCTTCTACTCTACTGTGTTTCCTAAGGTGTCCAAACAGTGTCCTTGATCAGAAAAAAGGAACTGTGATTCTTACAGACACGGGCCATATCTAGTTCAACTCTGCTTAGGAAACTCACAAGAACAGTAGCTCCTCTTAAGTCCAATACACTGTACTTGCTGGGAGCGGAATTGAGTGCTTTTGCACTGTGTATGGCAATGGGAGCACCATAGTGACTCTTCTTACCAGAAAACAACTCTTGCTCATAGGACCAGAAACTGCATGGGATTCAACTCTATTTCTGACTGGGAAACAAACACTAGCTCTCCTTACAAGAAACACACTCTGCTTTTGAGAAAAGAGCACTCTTCTACTCTACTGTGTTTCCTATTTGGCCAGAACAGTGAGCTTGCTCAGAACAAAAGAACTGTGCTTCCTACACCCACGGGCCATATCTAGTTCAACTCTGCTTAGGAAACTGACAAGAACAGTAGCTCCTCTTCAGTCCAATACACTGTACTTGCTGGGAACAGACGCCAGTGCTATTTGCACTGTGTATGGCAATTGGAGCACAATAGTGACTCTTCTTACCAGAAAACAACTCTTGCTCGTAGGACCAGAAACTGCATGGGTTTCAACTCCATGCAGGACTGAGAAACAAACACTAGCTCGCCTTATAAGAAACACAAACTGCTTTTGACAAAAGAGCACTCTTCTACTCTACTGTGTTTCCTACGAGTCCGAACAGTGAGCTTGATCAGAGCAAAAGAGCTGTACTTCCTACACACACGTGCCATATCTAGTTCATCTCTGCTTAGGAAACTGACAAGAACAGAAGCTCCTCTTCAGTCCAATACACTGTACTTGCTGGGAACAGACCCGAGTGCTATTTGTACTGTGTATGGCAATGGGAGCGCAATAGTGACTCTTCTTACTAGAAAACAACTCTTAATCATAGGACTATAAACTGCATGTGATTCAACTCCGTTTAGGACTGGGAAACAAATGGTAGCTCGCCTTACAAGAAACACAGTATGCTTTTGTGAAAAGAGCACTCTTCTACTCTAATGTGTTTCCTACGGTGTCAGAACAGTGAGCTTGCCCAGAAAAAAAGAACTGTGCTTCCTACACACACGAGCCATATCTAGTTCAACTCTGCTTAGGATACTGACAAGAACAGTAGCTTCTCTTCAGTCCAATTCACTGTTCTTCCTGGGAACAGACGCGAGTGCTATTTGCACTGTGTATGGCAATGAGAGCGCAATAGTGACTCTTCTTACCAGAAAACCACTCTTGTTCGTAGGACCAGAAATGCATGGGATTCAACTCTATTTAAGACTGGGAAACAACCGCTAGCTCGCCTTACAAGAAACACACTCTGCTTTTGAGAAAGAGCACTCTTCTACTCTACTGTGTTTCCTATAGAGCCAGAACAGTGAGTTTGCTCAGAACAAAAGAACTGTGCTTCCTACATACACGGGTCATATCTAGTTCAACTCTGGTTAGGAAACTGAAAAGAACAGTAGCTCGTCTTCAGTCCAATTCACTGTACTTTCTGGGAACAGACGCCAGTGCTATTTGCACTGTGTATGGCAATGGGAGCGCAAAAGTGACTCTTCTACCAGAAAACAACTCTTCCTCGAAGGACCAGAAACTGCATGTGATTCAACTCCATTTAGGACTGGGAAACAAACACTAGCTCGCCTTACAAGAAACACACTACGCTTTTGAGAAATGAGCATTCTTCTACTCTACTGTGTTTCCATTGCGGCCAGAACAGTGAGCTTGCTCAGAACTAAAGAACTGTGCTTCCTACAAACACGGGCCATATCTAGTTCAACTCTGCTTAGGAAACTGACAAGAACAGTAGCTCCTCTTCAGTCCAATTCACTGTACTTGCTGGGAACAGATGCGAGTGCTATTTGCACTGTGTATGGCAATGGGAGCGCAATAGTGACTCTTCTACCAGAAAACAACTCTTCCTCGAAGGACCAGAAACTGCATGTGATTCAACTCCATTTAGGACTGGGAAACAAATAGTAGTTCGTCTTACAAGAAACAAACTATGCTTTTGAGAAATGAGCATTCTTCTACTCTACTGTGTTTCTTACAGGGCCAGAAAAGTGAGCTTGCTCAGAACAAAAAACTGTGCTTCCTACACACACGGGCCATATCTAGTTCAACTCTTCTTAGGAAACTGACAAGAACAGTAGCTCATTTTCAGTCCAATTCACTGTTCTTGCTGGGAACAGACATGAGTGCTATTTGCATTGTCGACGGCAATGGAAGCTCAATAGTGACTCTTATTATTAGAAAACAACTCTTGCTCATAGGACCTGAAACTGCATGTGATTCATCTCCATTTAGGACTGGGAAACAAACACTAGCTCGCATTATGAGAAACACAATCTGCTTTTGAGAAAAGAGCACTCTTCTACTGTACTGTGTTTCCTATTGGGTCCGAACAGTGAGCTTGCTAAGAACAAAAGAACAGTGCTTCCTACACACACGAACCATATCTAGTTCAATTCTGCTTAGGACACTGACAAGAACAGTAGATCCTCTTCAGTCCAATACACTGTACATGCTGGGAAGAGACGCCAGTGCTATTTGCCCTGTGTATGACAATGGGAGCGCAATAGTGACTCTTCTGACCAGAAAACAACTCTTGCTCGTAGGACCAGAAACTGCATGTGATTCAACTCCATTTAGGACTGGGAAACAAACGCTAGCTTGCCTTACAAGAAACACACTCTGCTTTGGAAAAAAGAGCACCCTTCTACTCTACTGTGTTTCCGATGGGTTCCAAACAGTGAGCTTGCTCAGAAAAAAAGAACTGTGCTTCCTACACACACGGGCCATATCTAGTTCAACTCTGCTTAGGAACCTGACAAGAACAGTAGCCACTCTTCAGTCCAATACACTGTACTTGCTGGGAACAGACGCGAGTGCTATTTGCACTGTGTATGGCAATGGGAGCGCAATATGACTCTTCTTACCAGAAAACAACTCTTGCTCGTAGGACCAGAAACTGCATGTGATTCAACTCCATTTAGGACTGGGAAACAAACGCTAGCTTGCCTTACAAGAAACACACTCTGCTTTTGAAGAAAAGAGCACTCGCCTACTCTACAGTGTTTAATATGGGGTCTGAACAGTGATCTTGCTCAGAACAAAAGAACTGTGCTTCCTACACACATGGGCCATATCTAGTTCAACTCTGCTTAGGAAACTGACAAGAACAGTAGATCCTACTCAGTCCAATACACTGTACATGCTGGGAACAGACACCCATGCTATTTGCCCTGTGTATGTCAATGGGAGCGTAATTGTGACTCTTCTTACCAGAAAACAACTCTTGCTCGTAGGACCAGAAACTGCATGAGATTCAACTCCATTTATGACTGGGAAACGAATGCTAGCTCGCCTTACAAGAAACACACTCTGCTTTTGAGAAAATAGCTCTCTTCTACTCTACTGTGTTTCCTATGGTGTCCGAACAGTGAGCTTGCTCAGAGAAAAAGAACTGTGCTTCCTACACACACCGGCCATATGTAGTTCAACTCTGCTTCGGAAACTGACAAGAACAGTATCTCCTCTTCAGTCCAATACACTGTACTTGCTGGGAGCAGACACGAGTGCTATTTGCACTGTGTATGGCAATGGGAGCGCAATAGTGACTCTTCTTACCAGAAAACAACTCTTGCTCGTAGGACCTGAAACTGCATGTGATTCAACTTCGTTTCTGACTGGGAAACAAACACTAGCTAGCCTTACAAGAAACACGCTCTGCTTTTGAGAAAAGAGCACTCTTCTACTCTACTGTGTTTCCTATAGGGCCAGAACAGTGAGCTTTCTCAGAACAATAGAACTGTGCTTCCTACACACACGGACCATATCTAGTTCAACTCTTCTTAGGAAACTGACAAGAACAGTAGCTCCTCTACTGTACAATACACTGTACTTGCTGGGAACAGACGCGAGTGCTATTTGCACTGTGTATGGAAATGGGAGCGCAATAGTGACTCTTTTTACCAGAAAACAACTCTTGCTCGTAGGACCAGAAACTGCATGTGATTCAACTCCATTTAGGACTGGGAAACAAACGCTAGCTCGCCTTACAAGAAACACACTCTGCTTTTGAGAAAAGAGCACTCTTCTACTCTACTGTGTTTCCTATAGGGCCAGAACAGTGAGCTTGCTCAGAACAAACGAACTGTGCTTCCTATACACACGGGCCATATCTAGTTCAACTCTGCTTAGGAAACTGACAAGAACAGTAGATCCTCTTCAGTCTAACACACTGTACATGCTGGGAACAGATGCCAGTGCTATTTGCCCTGTGTATGACAATAGGAGCGCAATAGTGACTCTTCTTACCAGAAAACAACTCTTGCTCGTAGGACCAGAAACTGCATGGGATTCAACTCCATTTAGGACTGGCAAACAAACGCTAGCTCACCTTACAAGAAACACACTCTGCTTTTGAGAAAAGGGCTCTCTTCTACTCTACTGTGTTTCCTACAGGGCCAGAAAAGTGTGCTTGCTCATAACAAAAGAACTGTGGTTCCTACACAAACGGGCCATATCTACTTTAATTCTGCTTTGGAAACTGACAAGAACAGTAGATCCTCTTCAGTCCAATACATTGTACATGCTGGGAACAGACGACGTGCTATTTGCGCTGTGTATGACAATGGGAGCGTAATAGTGACTCTTCTTAACAGAAAAAAACTCTTACTCATAGGACCAGAAACTGCATGTGATTCAACTCCATTTAGGACTGGGAAACAAACGCTAGCTCGCCTTACAAGAAACACACTCTGCTTTTGAGAAAAGAGCACTCTTCTACTCTACTGTGTTTCCTATGGGCTCGGAACCGTGAGCTTGCTCAGAAAAAAGAACTGTGCTTCCTACACACACGGGCCATATCTAGTTCAACTCTGCATAGGAAACTGACAAGAAAAGTAGCTCCTCTTCTGTCTAATACAATGTACTTGCTGGGAGCAGTCGCGAGAGCTATTTGCACTGTGTATGACAATGGGAGCTCAATAGTGACTCTTCCCACCAGAAAACAACTCTTGCCTGTAGGACCAGAAACTGCATGTGATTCAACTCCATTTAGGACTGGGAAACAAACCATAGCTCGCCTTAGAAGAAACACACTCTGCTCTTGAGAAAAGAGCACTCTTCTACTCTATTGTGTTTCTTATTGGGCCAGAACAGTGAGCTTGCTCAGAACAAAAGAACTGTGCTTCCTACACACACGGGCCATATCTAGTTCAACTCTGCTTAGGAAACTGACAAGAAGAGTATATCCTCTTCAGTCCAATACACTTTACATGCAGGGAACAGACGCCCGTGCTATTTGCCCTGTATATGACAATGGGAGCACAATAGTGACTCTTCTTACCAGAAAACAACTCTTGCTCGTAGGACCAGAAACTGCATGGGATTCAACTCCATTTAGGACTGGGAAACAAACGCTAGCTCGCCTTACAAGAAACACACTCTTCTTTTGAGAAAAGAGCACTCTTCTACTCTACTGTGTTTCCTATGGGCTCGGAACCGTGAGCTTGCTCAGAAAAAAGAACTGTGCTTCCTACACACACGGGTCATATCTAGTTCCACTCTGCTTAGAAAAATGACAGAACAGTATATCCTCTTCTTTCCAATACACTGTACTTGCTGGGAACATACGCGAGTGCTATTTGCACTGTGTGTGGCTAAGGGAGCTCAATAGTGACTTTCCTTACCAGAAAACAACTCTTGCTCGTAAGACCAGAAACTGCATGTGATTCAACTCCATTTAAAACTGGGAAACAAACGCTAGCTTCCTTTACAAGAAACACACTCTGCTTTAGAGAAAAGAGCACTCTTCTACTCTACAGTGTTTCCTATAGGGTCCGAACAGTGAGCTTGCTCAGAACAAAAGAACTGTGTTTCCTACACAAACGGGCCACATCTAGTTCAACTGTGCTAAGGAAACTGACAAGAACAGTAGCTCCTCTTCAGTCCAATACACTGTGCTTCCTGGGAGCAGACGCGAATGCTATTTGCACTGTGTATGGCAATGGGAGCGCAATAGTGACTCTTCTTACCAGAAAACAACTCTTGCTCGTAGGACCAGAAACTGCGTGTGATTCATCTCTGTTTCTGACTGGGAAACAAACACTAGCTAGCCTTAAAAGAAACACACTCTCCTTTTGAGAAAAGAGCACTCGCCTACTCTACTGTGTTTCCTATCGGGTCCGAACAGTGAGTTGCTCAGAACAAAAGAACTGTGCTTCCTACACACATGGGCCATATCTAGTTCAACTCTGCTTCGGAAACTGACAAGAACAGTAGCTCCTCTTCAGTCCAATACACTGTACTTGCTGGGAGCAGACGCTAGTGCTATTTGCAGTGTGTATGGCAAAGGGAGCACCATAGTGACTTTCCTTACCAGAAAGCAACTCTTGCTCATAGTACCAGAAACTGCATGTGATTCAATTCCATGTAGGACTGGGAAACAAATGCTAGCTCCCCTTACAAGAAACACACTCTGCTTTTGAAAAAAGAGCATTCTTCTACTCTACTGTGTTTCCTAAAGGGCCAGAACAGTGAGCTTGCTCAGAACAAAAGAACTGTGCTTCCTACACACAGGCCATATCTAGTTCAACTCTGCTTAGGAAACTGACAAGAACAGTAGCTCCTATTCTGTCCAATACACTGTACTTGCTAGGAGCAGAAGCGAGTGCTATTTGCTCTGTGTATGGCAATTAGCGCAATATTGACTCTTCTTAACAGAAAACAACTCTTGCTCGTAGGACCAGAAACTGCATGGGATTCAACTTCATTTCTCACTGGGAAACAAACACTAGCTAGCCTTACAGGAAACACACTCTGCTTTTGAGGAAAGAGCACTCTTCTACTCTACTGTGTTTCCTATAGGTTCAGAACAGTGAGCTTGCTCAGAACAAAAGAACTGTGCTTCCTACACACACGGGCCATATCTAGTTCAACTCTGCATAGGAAACGGACAAGAACAGTAGCTCCTCTTCTGTCTAATACAATGTACTTGCTGGGAGCAGACACGAGAGCTATTTGCCCTGTGTATGACAATGGGAGCACAATAGTGACTCTTCTTACCAGAAAACAACTCTTGCTCGTAGGACCAGAAACTGCATGGGATTCAACTCCATTTAGGACTGGGAAAAAACACTAGCTTGCCTTGCAAGAAACACACTCTGCTTTTGAGAAAAGAGCACTCTTCTACTGTACTGTGTTTCCTATGGGGTCCGAACAGTGAGCTTGCTCAGAACAAAAGAACTGTGCGTCCTACACACATGGGCCATATCTAGTTCAAATCTGCTTCGGAAACTGACAAGAACAGTAGCTCCTCTTCAGACCAATACACTACTTGCTGGGAGCAGACGCGAGTGCTATTTGCCCTGTGTATGGCAATGGGAGCACCATAGTGACTTTCCTTACCAGAAAACAACTCTTGCTCGTAGTACCAGAAACTGCATGTGATTCAATTCCATTTAGGACTGGGAAACAAAAGCTAGCTCGCCTTACAAGAAACACACTCTGCTTTTGAGAAAAGAGCACTCTTCTGCTCTACTGTGTTTCCTAAAGGGCCAGAACAGTGAGCTTGCTCAGAACAAAAGAACTGTGGTTCCTACGCACACTGGCCATATCTAGTTCAACTCTGCTTAGGAAACTGACAAGAACAGTAGCTCCTCTACTGTACAATACACTGTACTTGCTGGGAACAGACGCGAGTGCTATTTGCACTGTGTATGGAAATGGGAGCGCAATACTGACTCTTTTTACCAGAAAACAACTCTTCCTCGTAGGACCAGAAACTGCATGTGATTCAACTCCATTTAGGACTGGGAAACAAACGCTAGCTCGCCTTACAAGAAACACACTCTGCTTTTGAGAAAAGAGCACTCTTCTACTCTACTGTGTTTCCTATAGGGCCAGAACAGTGAGCTTGCTCAGAACAAAAGAACTGTGCTTCCTATACACACGGGCCATATCTAGTTCAACTCTGCTTAGGAAACTGACAAGAACACCAGATCCTCTTCAGTCTAACACACTGTACATGCTGGGAACAGATGCCAGTGCTATTTGCCCTGTGTATGGCAATGGGAGCGCAATAGTGACTCTTCTTACCAGAAAAAAACTCTTGCTCGTAGGACCAGAAACTTCATGGGATTCAACTCCACTTAGGACTGGGAAACAAACGCTAGCTCGCCTTACAAGAAACACACTCTGCTTTTGAGAAAAGAGCACTCTTCTACTCTACTGTGTTTCCTATGTGCTCAGAACCGTGAGCTTGCTCAGAAAAAAGAACTGTGCTTCCTACACACACGGGTCATATCTAGTTCCACTCTGCTTAGAAAAATGACAAGAACAGTATATCCTCTTCTTTCCAATACACTGTACTTGCTGGGAACATACGCGAGTCCTATTTGCACTGTGTGTGGCTAAGGGAGCGCAATAGTGACTTTCCTTACCAGAAAACAACTCTTGCTCGTAGGACCAGAAACTGCATGTGATTCCACTCCATTTAGGACTGGGAAACAAACTCTAGCTCGCTTTACAAGAAACACACTCTGCTTTTGAGAAAAGAGCACTCTTCTACTCTTCTGTGTTTCCTATGGGGTCCGTACAGTGAGCTTGCTCAGAACAAAAAACTGTGCTTCCTACACACGGGCCATATCTAGTTCAACTCTGCTTAGGAAACTGACAAGAACACTACCTCCTCTTCAGTCCAATACACTGTACTTGTGGGGAACAGACGTGAGTGCTATTTGCACTGTGTATGGCAATTGGAGCACAATAGTGACTTGTCTTACCAGAAAACAACTCTTGCTCGTAGGACAAAAAACTGCATGTGACTCAACTCCATTTAGGACTGGGAAACAAACGCTAGCTCGACTTCCAAGACACACACTCTGCTTTTGAGAAAAGAGCACTCTTCTACTCTACTGTGTTTCCTATGTGTTCCGAACAGTGAGCTTGCTCAGAACAAAAAAACTGTGCTTCCTACACACACGGCCATATCTAGTTCAAGTCTGCTTAGGAACCTGACAAGAACAGTAGATCCTCTTTAGTCCATTACACTGTACTTGCTGGGAACAGACGCCAGTACTATTTGTCCTGTGTATGGCAATGGCAGAGCAATAATGACTCTTCTTACCATAAAAAAACTCTTGCTCATAGTACTAGAAACTGCATGTGACTCAACTCCATTTAGGACTGGGAAACAAACGCTAGCTCGCCTTAAAAGAAACACACTCTGCTTTAGAGAAAAGAGCACTCTTCTACTCTACTGTATTTCCTATAGGGCCAGAACAGTGACCTTGCTCAGAACAAAAGAACTGTGTTTCCTACACAGGGCCATAACAAGTTCAACTCTGCTTAGGAAACTGACAAGAACAGTAGCTCCTCTTCCGTCCAATACTCTGTACTTGCTGGGAACAGACGCGATGCTATTTGCACTGTGTATGGCAATGGGAGCGCAATAGTGACTTTCCTTACCAGAAAACAACTCTTGCTCGTAGGACCAGTAACTGCATGTGATTCAAATCCATTTAGGATTGGGAAACAAATGCTAGCTCGCCTTACATGAAACACACTCTGCTTTTGAGAAAAGAGCACTCTTCTACTCTACTGTGCTTACTATGGGGTCCGAACAGTGAGCTTGCTAAGAACAAACGAACTGTGCTTCCTACACACACGGGAAATATCTAGTTCAACTCTGCTTAGTAAACTGACAAGAACAGTAGCTCCTCTTCAGTCCAATACACTGTACTTGCGGGGAACAGACGCGAGTGCTATTTGCACTGTGTATGGCAATTGGAGCACTATAGTGACTTGTCTTACCAGAAAAAACTCTTGCTCGTAGGACAAAAAACTGCATGTGACTCAATTCCATTTAGGACTGGGAAACAAACGCTAGCTCGACTTCCAAGAAACACACTCTGCTTTTGAGAAAAGAGCACTCTTCTACTCTACTGTGTTTCCTATGTGTTGCGAAAAGTGAGCTTGCTCAGAACATAAGAACTGTGCTTCATACAAACACGGGCCATATCTAGTTCAACTCTGCTTAGGAAACTGAGAAGAACAGTAGCTCCTCTTCAGTCCAATACACTGTACTTGCTGGGAACAGACGGGAGGGCTATTTGCACTGTGTATGGCAATGGGAGCGCAATAGTGACTTTCCTTACCAGAAAACAACTCTTGCTCGTAGGACCAGAAACTGCATGTGATTCCACTCCATTTAGGACTGGGAAACAAATGCTAGCTCGCCTTACAAGAAACACACTCTGCTTTAGAGAAAAGAGCACTCTCCTACTCTACTGTGTTTCCTATGGGGTCCAAACAGTGAGCTTGCTCAGAACAAAAGAACTGTGCTTCCTACAAACACGGACCAAATCTAGTTCAACTCTGCTTAGGAAACTGACAAGAACAGTAGCTCCTATTCAGTCCAATACACTGTACTTGCTGGGAAAAGACAGGAATGCTATTTGCCTTGTGTAGGGCAATGGGAGCGCAATAGTGACTTTCCTTACCAGAAAACAACTCTTGCTTGTAGGACCAGAAACTGCATGTGACTCAACTCCATTTAGGACTGAGACACAAACGCTAGCTCGCCTTACAAGAAACACACTTTGCTTTTGAGAGAAGAGCACTCTTCTACTTTACTGTTTGTCCTATGGAGTCCAAACAATGAGCTTGCTCAGAACCAAAGAACTGTGCTTCCTACACACACGGGCCATATCTATTTCAACTCTGCTTAGGAAACTGACAAGAACAGTATGTCCTCTTCAGTCTGATACACTGTACTTGCTGGAAACAGACGCAAGTGCTATTTGCACTGTGTATGGCAAACGGAGCACAATAGTGACTTTCCTTACCAGAAAACAACTCTTGCTCGTAGGACCAAAAACTGCATGTGATTCAACTCCATTTATGACTGAGAAACAATCGCTAGCTGACCTTCCAAGAAACACACTCTGCTTTTGAGAAAAGAGCACTCTTCTACTCTACTATGTTTCCTATGGGTTCCGAACAGTGAGCTTGCTCATAACAAAAGAACTGTGCTTCCTACACACACGGGCCATATCTAGTTCAACTCTGCTTAGTAAACGGACAAGAACAGTAGCTCCTCTTCAGTCCAATACACTGTACTTGCTGGGGACAGACGCGAGTGCTATTTGCACTGTGTATGGCAATGGGAGCGCAATAGTGACTCTTCTACCAGAAAACAACTCTTGCTCGTAGGACCAGAAACTGCATGTGATTCTACTCCATTTAGGACTGGGAAAGAAACGCTAGCTCGCCTTACAAGAAACACACTCTGCTTTTGAGAAAAGAGCACTCTTCTACTCTACTGTGTTTCCTATGGTGTCCGAACAGTGAGATTGCTCAGAACAAAAGAACTGTGCTTCCTACACACACGGGCCATATCTAGTTCAACTTTGCTTAGGAAACTGACAAGAACAGTAGATCCTCTTAGTCCAATACACAGTACATGCTGGGAACAGACGCCAGTGCTATTTGCCCTGTGTATGGCAATGGGAGTGCAACAGTGACTCTTCTTACCAGAAAACAACTCTTGCTTGTAGGACCAGAAACTTCATGTGATTCAACTCCATTTACAACTGGGAAACAAATGCTAGCTCGCCTTACAAGAAACACACTCTGCTTATGAGAAAAGAGCACTCATCTACTCTATTGTGTTTTCTATGGTGTCCGAACTGTGAGCTTGTTCACAGCAAAAGAACTGTGCTTCCTACACACAGGGGCCATGTCTAGTTCAACTCTGCTTAGGAAACTGACAAGAACAGTAGCTCCTCTTCAGTCCAATACAATGTACTTGATGGGAACAGACGCGAGGGCTATTTGCACTGTATTTGGCAATGGGAGCGCAATAGTGACTTTCCTTACCAGAAAACAACTCTTGCTCGTAGGACCAAAAACTGCATGTGATTCACCTCCATTTAGGACTGGGAAACAAACGCTAGATCGCCTTACAAGAAACACACTCTGCTTTTGACTAAAGAACACTCTTCTACTCTACTGTGTTTCCTATAGGGCCAGAACAGTGAGCTTGCTCATAACAAAAGAACTGTGCTTCCTACACACACGGGCCATATCTGGTTCAACTCTGCTTAGGAAACTGACAAGAACAGTAGCTCCTCTTCAGTCCAATACACTGTACTTGCTGGGAACAGACGCGAGTGCTATTTGCACTGTGTATGGCAATGGGAGCACAATAGTGACTCTTCTTACCAGAAAACAACTCTTGCTCGTAGGACCAGAAACTGCATGTGATTCTACTCCATTTAGGACTGGGAATCAAACGCTAGCTCGCCTTACAAGAAACACAGTCTTCTTTTGAGAAAAGAGCACTATACTACTCTACTGTGTTTCCTATGATATCCGAACAGTGAGCTTGCTCAGAACAAAAAAACTGTGCTTCATATACTCACGGGCCATATCTAGTTCAACTTTGCTTAGGAAACTGACAAGAACAGTATGTCCTCTTCAGTCCGATACACTGTAGTTGCTGGGAACAGGCGCGAGTGCTATTTGCACTGTGTATGTCAAAGGGAGCACCATAGTGACTTTCCTTACCAGAAAACAACTCTTGCTCAGAGGACCAAAAACTGCATGTGATTCAACTCCATTTATGACTGAGAAACAATCGCTGGCTGACCTTCTAAGAAACACACTCCGCTTTTGAGAAAAGAGCTCTCTTCTACTCTACTGTTTTTCCTATGGGTTCTGAAGAGTGAGCTTGTTCATAACAAAAGAACTGTGCTTCCTACACACACGGGACATATCTAGTTCAACTCTGCTTAGGAAACTGACAAGAACAGAAGCTCCTCTTCAGTCCAATACACTATACTTGCTGGGAGCAGACGCGAGTGCTATTTGAACCGTGTATGGCAATGGGAGCGCAACAGTGACTCTTCTTACCAGAAAACAACTCTTGCTCGTAGAACCAGAATCTACATGGGACTCAACTCTATTTCTGACTGGAAAACAAACACTAGGTCGTCTTAAAGAAACACACTCTGCTTTTGAGAAAAGAGCACTCTTCTACTCTACTGTGTTTCCTTTAGGGCCAGAACAGTAAGATTGCTCAGAGCAAAAGAACTCTAATTCTTACACACATGGGCCATATCTAGTTCAACTTTTCTTAGGAAACTGACAAGAACAGTAGCTCATCTTCAGTCCAATTCACTGTTCTTGCTGGGAACAGACATGAGTGCTATTTGCATTGTCTACGGCAATGGAAGCTCAATAGTGACTCTTATTATTAGAAAACAACTCTTGCTCATAGGACCTGAAACTGCATGTGATTCATCTCCATTTAGGACTGGGAAACAAACGCTAGCTCGCCTTACGAGAAACACACTCTGCTTTTGAGAAATGAGCATTCTTCTACTCTACTGTGTTTCCTATAAGGCCAGAAAAGTGAGCCTTCTCAGAAAAAGAACTGTACTTGCTACACACACGGGCCATATCTAGTTCAACTCTCCTTAGGAAACTGACAAGAACAGTTGCTCCTCTTCAGACCAATTCACTGTTCTTGCTGGGAAAAGACGCGAGTGCTCTTTGCACAGTGTATGGCAATGGAAGCACAATAGTGACTGTTCTTACCAGAAAACAACTCTTGCTCATAGGACCAGAAACTGCATGTGATTCAACTCCATTTTAGACTGGGAAACAAACGCTAGCTCGCCTTATAAGAAACACACTCTGCTGTTGAGAAAACAGCACTATTCTACTCTAGTGTTTTTCCTATGGTGTCCGAACAGTGAGCTTGCTCATAACAAAAGAACTGTGCTTCCTACACACGGGCCATATCTAGTTCAACTCTGCTTAGGAAACTGACAAGAACAGTAGCTCCTCTTCGGTCCAATACACTGTACTTGCTGGGAACAGACGCGAGTGGTATTTGTACTGTGTATTGGAATGGAGCACAGAAGTTACTCTTCTACCAGAAAACAACTCTTCCTCGTAGGACCAGAAACTGTATGTGATTCAACTCCATTTTAGACTGGGAAACAAACGCTAGCTCGCCTTATAAGAAACACACTCTGCTGTTGAGAAAAGAGCACTCTTCTACTCTAGTGTTTTTCCTATGGTGTACGAACAGTGAGCTTGCTCATAACAAAAGCACTGTGCTTCCTACACACGGGCCATATCTAGTTCAACTCTGCTTAGGAAACTGACAAGAACAGTAGCTCCTCTTCGGTCCAATACACTGTACTTGCTGGGAACAGACGCCAGTGCTATTTGCACTGTGTATTGGAATGGAGCACAGAAATTACTCTTCTACCAGAAAACAACTCTTCCTCGTAGGACCCGAAACTGCATGTGATTCAACTCCATTTAGGACTGTGAAACAAACACTCGCTCGCCTTACAAGAAACACACTCTGCTTTTGAGAAATGAGCATTCATCTACTCTACTGTGTTTCCTATAAGGCCAGAAAAGTGAGCCTGCTCAGAAAAAAAGAACTGTACCTGCTACACACGGGCCATATCTAGTTCAACTCTGTTTAGGAAACTGACAAGAACAGTAGATCCTTTTCAGTCCAATACACTGTACATCTTGGGATCAGACGCCAGTGATATTTGCCCTGTGTATGACAATGGGAGCACAATAGTGACTCTTCTTACCAGAAAACAACTCTTGCTCGTAGGACGAGAAACTGCATGTGATTCAACTTCATTTAGGACTGGGAAACAAACACTAGCTTGCCTTACAAGAAACACACTCTGCTTTTGAAAAAAGAGCACCCTTCTACTCTACTGTGTTTCCTATGGGTTCCAAACAGTGAGCTTGCTCAGAAAAAAAGAACTGTGCTTCCTACACACACGGGCCATATCTAGTTCAACTCTGCTTAGGAACCTGACAAGTACAGTAGCTCCTCTTCAGTCCAATACTCTTTACTTGCTGGGAACAGACGCGAGTGCTATTTGCACTATGTATGGCAATGGGAGCGCAATAGTGACTCTTCTTACCAGAAAACAACTCTTGCTCGTAGGACCAGAAACTGCATGTGAATCAACTCCATTTAGGACTGGGAAACAAACTCTAGCTCGCCTTAGAAGAAACACACTCTGCTTTTGAGAAAAGAGCACTCGTCTAATCTACTGTGTTTCCTATAGGGCCAGAACAGTGAGCTTGCTCAGAGCAAAACAACTATGCTTCCTACACACACGAGCTATATCTAGTTCAACTCTCCTTAGGAAACTGACAAGAACAGTTGCTCCTCTTCAGACCAATTCTCTATTCTTGCTGGGAACAGACGCGAGTGCTCTTTGCACTGTGTATGGCAATGGAAGCACAATAGTGACTCTTCTTACCAGAAAACAACTCTTGCTCATAGGACCAGAAACTGCAAGTGATTCAACTCCATTTTAGACTGGGAAACAAACGCTAGCTCGCCTTACAAGAAACACACTCTGCTTTTGAGAAAAGAGCACTCTTCTACTCTACTGTGTTTCCTATGGGGTCCGAACAGTGAGCTTGCTCAGAACAAAAGAACTGTGCTTCCTACATACACGGGCCATATCTAGTTCAATTCTGCTTAAGAAACTGACAAGAACAGTAGATCCTCTTCAGTCCAATACACTGTACATGCTGGGAACAGACGTCAGTGCTATTTGCCCTGTGTATGACAATGGGAGTACAATAGTGACTCTTCGTACGAGAAAACAACTCTTGCTTGTAGGACAAGAAGCTGCATGTGATTCAACTCCATTTAGGACTGGGAAAAAAACACTAGCTGGCCTTACAAGAAACACACTCTGATTTTGAGAAATGAGCATTCTTCTACTCTACTCTGTTTCCTATAGGGCCAGAACAGTGAGCTTGCTCAGAACAAAAGAACTGTGCTTCTTACACACACGGGCCATATCTAATTCAACTCTGCTTAGGAAACTGACAAGAACAGTAGCTCCTCTTCAGTCCAATTCACTGTTCTTTCTGGAAACAGACGAGAGTGCTATTTGCACTGTGTATGGCAATGGGAGCACAATAGTGACTCTTCTTACCAGAAAACAACACTTGCTCGTAGGACACGAAATCTCATGTGACTAAACGTTATTTAGGACAGGGAAGCAAACGCTAGCTCGCCTTTCAAGAAACACACTCTGCTTTTGAGAAAAGAGCCCTCTTCTACTCTACTGTGTTTCCTACGGTGTCTGAACAGTGAGCTTGCACATAACAAAAGATCTGTGCTTCCTACACACGGGCCATATCTAGTTCAACTCTGCTTAGGAAACTGACAAGAACAGTAGCTCATCTTCAGTCCAATTCACTGTTCTTGCTTGGAACAAACGCGAGTGCTATTTGTACTGTGTATGGCAATGGGAGCGCAATACAGACTCTTCTCACCAGAAAACAACTCTTGCTAGTAGGACCAGAAACTGCATGTGATTCAACTCCATTTAGGACTGGGAAAAAAACACTAGCTGGCCTTACAAGAAACACACTCTGATTTTGAGAAATGAGCATTCTTCTACTCTACTGTGTTTCCTATAGGGCCAGAACAGTGAGCTTGCTCAGAAAAAAAGAACTGTGCTTTCTACACACATGGGCCATATCTAGTTCAACTCTGCTTAGGAAACTGACAAGAACAGTAGCTCCTCTTCAGTCCAATTCACTGTTCTTTCTGGGAAAAGACGCGAGTGCTATTTGCACTGTGTATGGCAATGGGAGCGCAATAGTGACTCTTCTTACCAGAAAACAACTCTTGCTCATAGGACCAGAAATCTCATGTGATTCAACTCCATTTAGGACTGGGAAACAAACGCTAGCTTGCCTTACAAGAAACACACTCTGCTTTTGAGAAAAGAGCACTATTCTACTCTACTGTGTTTCCTATGAGGTCCGAGCAGTGAGCTTGCTCAGAACAAAAGAACTGTGCTTCCTACATACACGGGCCATATCTAGTTCAATTCTGCTTAAGAAACTGACAAGAACAGTAGATCCCCTTCAGTCCAATACACTGTACATGCTGGGAACAGACGTCAGTGCTATTTGCCCTGTGTATGACAATGGGAGCGCAATAGTGACTCTTCTTACCAGAAAACAACTCTTGCTCATAGGACCAGAAACTGCATGTGATTCAACTCCATTTAGGACTGGGAAACAAACGCTAGCTTGCCTTACAAGAAACACACTCTGCTTTTGAAAAAAGAGCACCCTTCTACTCTACTGTGTTTCCTATGGTTTCCAAACAGTAAGCTTGCTCAGAACAAAAGAACTGTGCTTCCTACACACATGGGCCATATCTAGTTCAACTCTGCTTAGGAACCTGACAAGAACAGTAGCTCCTCTTCAGTCCAATACACTGTACTTGCTGGGAACAGACGCGAGTGCTATTTGTACTATGTATGGCAATTGGAGCGCAATAGTGACTCTTCGTACCAGAAAACAACTCTTGCTCGTAGGACCAGAAACTGCATGTGATTCAACTCCATTTAGGACTGGGAAAAAAACACTAGCTCGCCTTACAAGAAACACACTCTGCTGTTGAGAAAAGAGCACTCTTCTACACTAATGTGTTTCCTATGGTGTCCAAACAGTGAGCATGCTTAGAACAAAAGAAATGTGCTTCCTACACACACGGGCCATATCTAGTTCAAATCTTCTTAGAAAACTGACAAGAACAGTAGCTCGTCTTCAGTCCAATTCACTGTTCTTGCTGGGAACAAACGCGAGTGCTCTTTGTACTGTGTATGGCAATGGGATCGCAATAGTGACTCTTCTTACTAGAAAACAACTCTTGATCGTAGGACTAGAAACTGCATGTGACTCAACTCCATTTAGGACTGGGCAACAAATGCTAGCTCGCCTTACAAGAAACACACTCTGCTTTTGAGAAAAGAGCACTCTTCTACTCTACTGTGTTTCCTATTTTGTCTGAACAGTGAGCTTGCACATAACAAAAGAACTGTGCTTCCTACACACGGGCCATATCTAGTTCAACTCTGCTTAGGAAACTGACAAGAACAGTAGCTCCTCTTCAGTCCAATACACTGTACTTGCTGGGAACAGACGCAAGTGCTATTTGTACTGTGTATGGCAATGGGAGCGCAGAAGTGACTCTTCTACCAGAAAACAACTCTTCCTCGTAGGACCAGAAGACGCATGTGATTCAACTGCATTTAGGACTGGGAAACAAACGCTAGCTCGCCTTACAAGAAACACACTCTGCTTTTGAGAAATGAGCATTCTTCTACTCTACTGTGTTTCCTATAGTGCCAGAACAGAAAATTGCTCAGAACAAAAGAACTGTGCTTCCTACACACAAGGGCCATATCTAGTTCAACTCTGCTTAGGAAACTGACAAGAACAGTAGATCCTTTTCAGTCCAATACACTGTACATGCTGGAAACAGAAGCCAGTGCTATTTGCCCTATGTATGACAATGGGAGCACAAGAGTGACTCTTCTTACCAGAAAACAACTCTTGCTCGTAGGACCAGAATCTGCATGTGACTCAACTCCATTTAGAACTGGGAAACAAACGCGAGCTCGCCTTACAAGAAACACACTCTGCTCTTGAGAAAAGAGCACTCTTCTACTCTACTGTGTTTCCTAAGGTGTCCAAACAGTGTCCTTGATCAGAAAAAAGGAACTGTGATTCTTACAGACACGGGCCATATCTAGTTCAACTCTGCTTAGGAAACTGACAAGAACAGTAGCTCCTCTTAAGTCCAATACACTGTACTTGCTGGGAGCGGAATTGAGTGCTTTTGCACTGTGTATGGCAATGGGAGCACCATAGTGACTCTTCTTACCAGAAAACAACTCTTGCTCATAGGACCAGAAACTGCATGGGATTCAACTCTATTTCTGACTGGGAAACAAACACTAGCTCTCCTTACAAGAAACACACTCTGCTTTTGAGAAAAGAGCACTCTTCTACTCTACTGTGTTTCCTATTTGGCCAGAACAGTGAGCTTGCTCAGAACAAAAGAACTGTGCTTCCTACACCCACGGGCCATATCTAGTTCAACTCTGCTTAGGAAACTGACAAGAACAGTAGCTCCTCTTCAGTCCAATACACTGTACTTGCTGGGAACAGACGCCAGTGCTATTTGCACTGTGTATGGCAATTGGAGCACAATAGTGACTCTTCTTACCAGAAAACAACTCTTGCTCGTAGGACCAGAAACTGCATGGGTTTCAACTCCATGCAGGACTGAGAAACAAACACTAGCTCGCCTTATAAGAAACACAAACTGCTTTTGACAAAAGAGCACTCTTCTACTCTACTGTGTTTCCTACGAGTCCGAACAGTGAGCTTGATCAGAGCAAAAGAGCTGTACTTCCTACACACACGTGCCATATCTAGTTCATCTCTGCTTAGGAAACTGACAAGAACAGAAGCTCCTCTTCAGTCCAATACACTGTACTTGCTGGGAACAGACCCGAGTGCTATTTGTACTGTGTATGGCAATGGGAGCGCAATAGTGACTCTTCTTACTAGAAAACAACTCTTAATCATAGGACTATAAACTGCATGTGATTCAACTCCATTTAGGACTGGGAAACAAATGGTAGCTCGCCTTACAAGAAACACAGTATGCTTTTGTGAAAAGAGCACTCTTCTACTCTTATGTGTTTCCTACGGTGTCAGAACAGTGAGCTTGCCCAGAAAAAAAGAACTGTGCTTCCTACACACACGAGCCATATCTAGTTCAACTCTGCTTAGGATACTGACAAGAACAGTAGCTTCTCTTCAGTCCAATTCACTGTTCTTCCTGGGAACAGACGCGAGTGCTATTTGCACTGTGTATGGCAAAGAGAGCGCAATAGTGACTCTTCTTACCAGAAAACCACTCTTGTTCGTAGGACCAGAAATGCATGGGATTCAACTCTATTTAAGACTGGGAAACAACCGCTAGCTCGCCTTACAAGAAACACACTCTGCTTTTGAGAAAGAGCACTCTTCTACTCTACTGTGTTTCCTATAGAGCCAGAACAGTGAGTTTGCTCAGAACAAAAGAACTGTGCTTCCTACATACACGGGTCATATCTAGTTCAACTCTGGTTAGGAAACTGAAAAGAACAGTAGCTCGTCTTCAGTCCAATTCACTGTACTTTCTGGGAACAGACGCCAGTGCTATTTGCACTGTGTATGGCAATGGGTGCGCAAAAGTGACTCTTCTACCAGAAAACAACTCTTCCTCGAAGGACCAGAAACTGCATGTGATTCAACTCCATTTAGGACTGGGAAACAAACACTAGCTCACCTTACAAGAAACACACTATGCTTTTGAGAAAAGAGCACTCTTCTACTCTACTGTGTTTCCTATTTTCTCGGTACAGTGAGCTTGCACATAACAAAAGAACTGTGCTTCCTACACACGGGCCATATCTAGTTCAACTCTGCTTAGGAAACTGACAAGAACAGTAGCTCCTCTTCAGTCCAATACACTGTACTTGCTGGGAACAGACGCAAGTGCTATTTGTACTGTGTATGGCAATGGGAGCGCAGAAGTGACTCTTCTACCAGAAAACAACTCTTCCTCGTAGGACCAGAAGACGCATGTGATTCAACTGCATTTAGGACTAGGAAACAAACGCTAGCTCGCCTTACAAGATACACACTCTGCTTTTGAGAAATGAGCATTCTTCTACTCTACTGTGTTTCCTATAGTGCCAGAACAGTGAATTGCTCAGAACAAAAGAACTGTGCTTCCTACACACAAGGGCCATATCTAGTTCAACTCTTCTTAGGAAACTGACAAGAACAGTAGCTCATTTTCAGTCCAATTCACTGTTCTTGCTGGGAACAGACATGAGTGCAATTTGCATTGTCGACGGCAATGGAAGCTCAATAGTGACTCTTATTATTAGAAAACAACTCTTGCTCATAGGACCTGAAACTGCATGTGATTCATCTCCATTTAGGACTGGGAAACAAACACTAGCTCGCATTACGAGAAACACAATCTGCTTTTGAGAAAAGAGCACTCTTCTACTGTACTGTGTTTCCTATTGGGTCCGAACAGTGAGCTTGCTAAGAACAAAAGAACAGTGCTTCCTACACACACGAACCATATCTAGTTCAATTCTGCTTAGGACACTGACAAGAACAGTAGATCCTCTTAAGTCCAATACACTGTACATGCTGGGAAGAGACGCCAGTGCTATTTGCCCTGTGTATGACAATGGGAGCGCAATAGTGACTCTTCTGACCAGAAAACAACTCTTGCTCGTAGGACCAGAAACTGCATGTGATTCAACTCCATTTAGGACTGGGAAACAAACGCTAGCTTGCCTTACAAGAAACACACTCTGCTTTGGAAAAAAGAGCACCCTTCTACTCTACTGTGTTTCCGATGGGTTCCAAACAGTGAGCTTGCTCAGAAAAAAAGAACTGTGCTTCCTACACACACGGGCCATATCTAGTTCAACTCTGCTTAGGAACCTGACAAGAACAGTAGCCACTCTTCAGTCCAATACACTGTACTTGCTTGGAACAGACGCGAGTGCTATTTGCACTGTGTATGGCAATGGGAGCGCAATATGACTCTTCTTACCAGAAAACAACTCTTGCTCGTAGGACCAGAAACTGCATGTGATTCAACTCCATTTTAGACTGGGAAACAAACGCTAGCTCGCCTTATAAGAAACACACTCTGCTGTTGAGAAAAGAGCACTCTTCTACTCTAGTGTTTTTCCTATGGTGTACGAACAGTGAGCTTGCTCATAACAAAAGCACTGTGCTTCCTACACACGGGCCATATCTAGTTCAACTCTGCTTAGGAAACTGACAAGAACAGTAGCTCCTCTTCGGTCCAATACACTGTACTTGCTGGGAACAGACGCCAGTGCTATTTGCACTGTGTATTGGAATGGAGCACAGAAGTTACTCTTCTACCAGAAAACAACTCTTCCTCGTAGGACCCGAAACTGCATGTGATTCAACTCCATTTAGGACTGGGAAACAAACACTCGCTCGCCTTACAAGAAACACACTCTGCTTTTGAGAAATGAGCATTCATCTACTCTACTGTGTTTCCTATAAGGCCAGAAAAGTGAGCCTGCTCAGAAAAAAAGAACTGTACCTGCTACACACGGGCCATATCTAGTTCAACTCTGTTTAGGAAACTGACAAAAACAGTAGATCCTTTTCAGTCCAATACACTGTACATCTTGGGATCAGACGCCAGAGATATTTGCCCTGTGTATGACAATGGGAGCACAATAGTGACTCTTCTTACAAGAAAACAACTCTTGCTCGTAGGACGAGAAACTGCATGTGATTCAACTTCATTTAGGACTGGGAAACAAACACTAGCTTGCCTTACAAGAAACACACTCTGCTTTTGAAAAAAGAGCACCCTTCTACTCTACTGTGTTTCCTATGGGTTCCAAACAGTGAGCTTGCTCAGAAAAAAAGAACTGTGCTTCCTACACACACGGGCCATATCTAGTTCAACTCTGCTTAGGAACCTGACAAGTACAGTAGCTCCTCTTCAGTCCAATACTCTTTACTTGCTGGGAACAGACGTGAGTGCTATTTGCACTATGTATGGCAATGGGAGCGCAATAGTGACTCTTCTTACCAGAAAACAACTCTTGCTCGTAGGACCAGAAACTGCATGTGAATCAACTCCATTTAGGACTGGGAAACAAACTCTAGCTCACCTTAGAAGAAACACACTCTGCTTTTGAGAAAAGAGCACTCGTCTAATCTACTGTGTTTCCTATAGGGCCAGAACAGTGAGCTTGCTCAGAGCAAAACAACTATGCTTCCTACACACACGAGCTATATCTAGTTCAACTCTCCTTAGGAAACTGACAAGAACAGTTGCTCCTCTTCAGACCAATTCTCTATTCTTGCTGGGAACAGACGCGAGTGCTCTTTGCACTGTGTATGGCAATGGAAGCACAATAGTGACTCTTCTTACCAGAAAACAACTCTTGCTCATAGGACCAGAAACTGCAAGTGATTCAACTCCATTTTAGACTGGGAAACAAACGCTAGCTCGCCTTACAAGAAACACACTCTGCTTTTGAGAAAAGAGCACTCTTCTACTCTACTGTGTTTCCTATGGGGTCCGAACAGTGAGCTTGCACATAACAAAAGAACTGTGCTTCCTACACACGGGCCATATCTAGTTCAACTCTGCTTAGGAAACTGACAAGAACAGTAGCTCCTCTTCAGTCCAATACACTGTACTTGCTGGGAACAGACGCAAGTGCTATTTGTACTGTGTATGGCAATGGGAGCGCAGAAGTGACTCTTCTACCAGAAAACAACTCTTCCTCGTAGGACCAGAAGACGCATGTGATTCAACTGCATTTAGGACTGGGAAACAAACGCTAGCTCGCCTTACAAGAAACACACTCTGCTTTTGAGAAATGAGCATTCTTCTACTCTACTGTGTTTCCTATAGTGCCAGAACAGTGAATTGCTCAGAACAAAAGAACTGTGCTTCCTACACACAAGGGCCATATCTAGTTCAACTCTGCTTAGGAAACTGACAAGAACAGTAGATCCTTTTCAGTCCAATACACTGTACATGCTGGAAACAGAAGCCAGTGCTATTTGCCCTATGTATGACAATGGGAGCACAAGAGTGACTCTTCTTACCAGAAAACAACTCTTGCTCGTAGGACCAGAATCTGCATGTGACTCAACTCCATTTAGGACTGGGAAACAAACGCGAGCTCGCCTTACAAGAAACACACTCTGCTCTTGAGAAAAGAGCACTCTTCTACTCTACTGTGTTTCCTAAGGTGTCCAAACAGTGTCCTTGATGAGAAAAAAGGAACTGTGATTCTTACAGACACGGGCCATATCTAGTTCAACTCTGCTTAGGAAACTCACAAGAACAGTAGCTCCTCTTAAGTCCAATACACTGTACTTGCTGGGAGCGGAATTGAGTGCTTTTGCACTGTGTATGGCAATGGGAGCACCATAGTGACTCTTCTTACCAGAAAACAACTCTTGCTCATAGGACCAGAAACTGCATGGGATTCAACTCTATTTCTGACTGGGAAACAAACACTAGCTCTCCTTACAAGAAACACACTCTGCTTTTGAGAAAAGAGCACTCTTCTACTCTACTGTGTTTCCTATTTGGCCAGAACAGTGAGCTTGCTCAGAACAAAAGAACTGTGCTTCCTACACCCACGGGCCATATCTAGTTCAACTCTGCTTAGGAAACTGACAAGAACAGTAGCTCCTCTTCAGTCCAATACACTGTACTTGCTGGGAACAGACGCCAGTGCTATTTGCACTGTGTATGGCAATTGGAGCACAATAGTGACTCTTCTTACCAGAAAACAACTCTTGCTCGTAGGACCAGAAACTGCATGGGTTTCAACTCCATGCAGGACTGAGAAACAAACACTAGCTCGCCTTATAAGAAACACAAACTGCTTTTGACAAAAGAGCACTCTTCTACTCTACTGTGTTTCCTACGAGTCCGAACAGTGAGCTTGATCAGAGCAAAAGAGCTGTACTTCCTACACACACGTGCCATATCTAGTTCATCTCTGCTTAGGAAACTGACAAGAACAGAAGCTCCTCTTCAGTCCAATACACTGTACTTGCTGGGAACAGACCCGAGTGCTATTTGTACTGTGTATGGCAATGGGAGCGCAATAGTGACTCTTCTTACTAGAAAACAACTCTTAATCATAGGACTATAAACTGCATGTGATTCAACTCCATTTAGGACTGGGAAACAAATGGTAGCTCGCCTTACAAGAAACACAGTATGCTTTTGTGAAAAGAGCACTCTTCTACTCTAATGTGTTTCCTACGGTGTCAGAACAGTGAGCTTGCCCAGAAAAAAAGAACTGTGCTTCCTACACACACGAGCCATATCTAGTTCAACTCTGCTTAGGATACTGACAAGAACAGTAGCTTCTCTTCAGTCCAATTCACTGTTCTTCCTGGGAACAGACGCGAGTGCTATTTGCACTGTGTATGGCAAAGAGAGCTCAATAGTGACTCTTCTTACCAGAAAACCACTCTTGTTCGTAGGATCAGAAATGCATGGGATTCAACTCTATTTAAGACTGGGAAACAACCGCTAGCTCGCCTTACAAGAAACACACTCTGCTTTTGAGAAAGAGCACTCTTCTACTCTACTGTGTTTCCTATAGAGCCAGAACAGTGAGTTTGCTCAGAACAAAAGAACTGTGCTTCCTACATACACGGGTCATATCTAGTTCAACTCTGGTTAGGAAACTGAAAAGAACAGTAGCTCGTCTTCAGTCCAATTCACTGTACTTTCTGGGAACAGACGCCAGTGCTATTTGCACTGTGTATGGCAATGGGAGCGCAAAAGTGACTCTTCTACCAGAAAACAACTCTTCCTCGAAGGACCAGAAACTGCATGTGATTCAACTCCATTTAGGACTGGGAAACAAACACTAGCTCGCCTTACAAGAAACACACTATGCTTTTGAGAAATGAGCATTCTTCTACTCTACTGTGTTTCCATTGCGGCCAGAACAGTGAGCTTGCTCAGAACTAAAGAACTGTGCTTCCTACAAACACGGGCCATATCTAGTTCAACTCTGCTTAGGAAACTGACAAGAACAGTAGCTCCTCTTCAGTCCAATTCACTGTACTTGCTGGGAACAGACGCGAGTGCTATTTGCACTGTGTATGGCAATGGGAGCGCAATAGTGACTCTTCTACCAGAAAACAACTCTTCCACGAAGGACCAGAAACTGCATGTGATTCAACTCCATTTAGGACTGGGAAACAAATAGTAGTTCGTCTTACAAGAAACAAACTATGCTTTTGAGAAATGAGCATTCTTCTACTCTACTGTGTTTCTTACAGGGCCAGAAAAGTGAGCTTGCTCAGAACAAAAAACTGTGCTTCCTACACACACGGGCCATATCTAGTTCAACTCTTCTTAGGAAACTGACAAGAACAGTAGCTCATTTTCAGTCCAATTCACTGTTCTTGCTGGGAACAGACATGAGTGCTATTTGCATTGTCGACGGCAATGGAAGCTCAATAGTGACTCTTATTATTAGAAAACAACTCTTGCTCATAGGACCTGAAACTGCATGTGATTCATCTCCATTTAGGACTGGGAAACAAACACTAGCTCGCATTACGAGAAACACAATCTGCTTTTGAGAAAAGAGCACTCTTCTACTGTACTGTGTTTCCTATTGGGTCCGAACAGTGAGCTTGCTAAGAACAAAAGAACAGTGCTTCCTACACACACGAACCATATCTAGTTCAATTCTGCTTAGGACACTGACAAGAACAGTAGATCCTCTTCAGTCCAATACACTGTACATGCTGGGAAGAGACGCCAGTGCTATTTGCCCTGTGTATGACAATGGGAGCGCAATAGTGACTCTTCTGACCAGAAAACAACTCTTGCTCGTAGGACCAGAAACTGCATGTGATTCAACTCCATTTAGGACTGGGAAACAAACGCTAGCTTGCCTTACAAGAAACACACTCTGCTTTGGAAAAAAGAGCACCCTTCTACTCTACTGTGTTTCCGATGGGTTCCAAACAGTGAGCTTGCTCATAACAAAAGAACTGTGCTTCCTACACACGGGCCATATCTAGTTCAACTCTGCTTAGGAAACTGACAAGAACAGTAGCTCCTCTTCGGTCCAATACACTGTACTTGCTGGGAACAGACGCGAGTGGTATTTGTACTGTGTATTGGAATGGAGCACAGAAGTTACTCTTCTACCAGAAAACAACTCTTCCTCGTAGGACCAGAAACTGTATGTGATTCAACTCCATTTTAGACTGGGAAACAAACGCTAGCTCGCCTTATAAGAAACACACTCTGCTGTTGAGAAAAGAGCACTCTTCTACTCTAGTGTTTTTCCTATGGTGTACGAACAGTGAGCTTGCTCATAACAAAAGCACTGTGCTTCCTACACACGGGCCATATCTAGTTCAACTCTGCTTAGGAAACTGACAAGAACAGTAGCTCCTCTTCCGTCCAATACACTGTACTTGCTGGGAACAGACGCCAGTGCTATTTGCACTGTGTATTGGAATGGAGCACAGAAGTTACTCTTCTACCAGAAAACAACTCTTCCTCGTAGGACCCGAAACTGCATGTGATTCAACTCCATTTAGGACTGGGAAACAAACACTCGCTCGCCTTACAAGAAACACACTCTGCTTTTGAGAAATGAGCATTCATCTACTCTACTGTGTTTCCTATAAGGCCAGAAAAGTGAGCCTGCTCAGAAAAAAAGAACTGTACCTGCTACACACGGGCCATATCTAGTTCAACTCTGTTTAGGAAACTGACAAAAACAGTAGATCCTTTTCAGTCCAATACACTGTACATCTTGGGATCAGACGCCAGAGATATTTGCCCTGTGTATGACAATGGGAGCACAATAGTGACTCTTCTTACAAGAAAACAACTCTTGCTCGTAGGACGAGAAACTGCATGTGATTCAACTTCATTTAGGACTGGGAAACAAACACTAGCTTGCCTTACAAGAAACACACTCTGCTTTTGAAAAAAGAGCACCCTTCTACTCTACTGTGTTTCCTATGGGTTCCAAACAGTGAGCTTGCTCAGAAAAAAAGAACTGTGCTTCCTACACACACGGGCCATATCTAGTTCAACTCTGCTTAGGAACCTGACAAGAACAGTAGCCACTCTTCAGTCCAATACACTGTACTTGCTGGGAACAGACGCGAGTGCTATTTGCACTGTGTATGGCAATGGGAGCGCAATATGACTCTTCTTACCAGAAAACAACTCTTGCTCGTAGTACCAGAAACTGCATGTGATTCAACTCCATTTAGGACTGGGAAACAAACGCTAGCTTGCCTTACAAGAAACACACTCTGCTTTTGAAGAAAAGAGCACTCGCCTACTCTACAGTGTTTAATATGGGGTCTGAACAGTGATCTTGCTCAGAACAAAAGAACTGTGCTTCCTACACACATGGGCCTTATCTAGTTCAACTCTGCTTAGGAAACTGACAAGAACAGTAGATCCTACTCAGTCCAATACACTGTACATGCTGGGAACAGACACCCATGCTATTTGCCCTGTGTATGTCAATGGGAGCGTAATTGTGACTCTTCTTACCAGAAAACAACTCTTGCTCGTAGGACCAGAAACTGCATGAGATTCAACTCCATTTATGACTGGGAAACGAATGCTAGCTCGCCTTACAAGAAACACACTCTGCTTTTGAGAAAATAGCTCTCTTCTACTCTACTGTTTTTCCTATGGTGTCCGAACAGTGAGCTTGCTCAGAGAAAAAGAACTGTGCTTCCTACACACACCGGCCATATGTAGTTCAACTCTGCTTCGGAAACTGACAAGAACAGTATCTCCTCTTCAGTCCAATACACTGTACTTGCTGGGAGCAGACACGAGTGCTATTTGCACTGTGTATGGCAATGGGAGCGCAATAGTGACTCTTCTTACCAGAAAACAACTCTTGCTCGTAGGACCTGAAACTGCATGTGATTCAACTTCGTTTCTGACTGGGAAACAAACACTAGCTAGCCTTACAAGAAACACGCTCTGTTTTGAGAAAAGAGCACTCTTCTACTCTACTGTGTTTCCTATAGGGCCAGAACAGTGAGCTTTCTCAGAACAATAGAACTGTGCTTCCTACACACACGGACCATATCTAGTTCAACTCTTCTTAGGAAACTGACAAGAACAGTAGCTCCTCTACTGTACAATACACTGTACTTGCTGGGAACAGACGCGAGTGCTATTTGCACTGTGTATGGAAATGGGAGCACAATAGTGACTCTTTTTACCAGAAAACAACTCTTGCTCGTAGGACCAGAAACTGCATGTGATTCAACTCCATTTAGGACTGGGAAACAAACGCTAGCTCGCCTTACAAGAAACAGACTCTGCTTTTGAGAAAAGAGCACTCTTCTACTCTACTGTGTTTCCTATAGGGCCAGAACAGTGAGCTTGCTCAGAACAAACGAACTGTGCTTCCTATACACACGGGCCATATCTAGTTCAACTCTGCTTAGGAAACTGACAAGAACAGTAGATCCTCTTCAGTCTAACACACTGTACATGCTGGGAACAGATGCCAGTGCTATTTGCCCTGTGTATGACAATAGGAGCGCAATAGTGACTCTTCTTACCAGAAAACAACTCTTGCTCGTAGGACCAGAAACTGCATGGGATTCAACTCCATTTAGGACTGGCAAACAAACGCTAGCTCACCTTACAAGAAACACACTCTGCTTTTGAGAAAAGGGCTCTCTTCTACTCTACTGTGTTTCCTACAGGGCCAGAAAAGTGTGCTTGCTCATAACAAAAGAACTGTGGTTCCTACACAAACGGGCCATATCTACTTTAATTCTGCTTTGGAAACTGACAAGAACAGTAGATCCTCTTCAGTCCAATACATTGTACATGCTGGGAACAGACGACGTGCTATTTGCGCTGTGTATGACAATGGGAGCGTAATAGTGACTCTTCTTAACAGAAAAAAACTCTTACTCATAGGACCAGAAACTGCATGTGATTCAACTCCATTTAGGACTGGGAAACAAACGCTAGCTCGCCTTACAAGAAACACACTCTGCTTTTGAGAAAAGAGCACTCTTCTACTCTACTGTGTTTCCTATGGGCTCGGAACCGTGAGCTTGCTCAGAAAAAAGAACTGTGCTTCCTACACACACGGGCCATATCTAGTTCAACTCTGCATAGGAAACTGACAAGAACAGTAGCTCCTCTTCTGTCTAATACAATGTACTTGCTGGGAGCAGTCACGAGAGCTATTTGCACTGTGTATGACAATGGGAGCTCAATAGTGACTCTTCCCACCAGAAAACAACTCTTGCCTGTAGGACCAGAAACTGCATGTGATTCAACTCCATTTAGGACTGGGAAACAAACCATAGCTTGCCTTAGAAGAAACACACTCTGCTCTTGAGAAAAGAGCACTCTTCTACTCTATTGTGTTTCTTATTGGGCCAGAACAGTGAGCTTGCTCAGAACAAAAGAACTGTGCTTCCTACACACACGGGCCATATCTAGTTCAACTCTGCTTAGGAAACTGACAAGAAGAGTATATCCTCTTCAGTCCAATACACTTTACATGCAGGGAACAGACGCCCGTGCTATTTGCCCTGTGTATGACAATGGGAGCACAATAGTGACTCTTCTTACCAGAAAACAACTCTTGCTCGTAGGACCAGAAACTGCATGGGATTCAACTCCATTTAGGACTGGGAAACAAACGCTAGCTCGCCTTACAAGAAACACACTCTGCTTTTGAGAAAAGAGCACTCTTCTACTCTACTGTGTTTCCTATGGGCTCGGAACCGTGAGCTTGCTCAGAAAAAAGAACTGTGCTTCCTACACACACGGGTCATATCTACTTCCACTCTGCTTAGAAAAATGACAGAACAGTATATCCTCTTCTTTCCAATACACTGTACTTGCTGGGAAAATACGCGAGTGCTATTTGCACTGTGTGTGGCTAAGGGAGCGCAATAGTGACTTTCCTTACCAGAAAACAACTCTTGCTCGTAAGACCAGAAACTGCATGTGATTCAACTCCATTTAAAACTGGGAAACAAACGCTAGCTTCCTTTACAAGAAACACAGTCTGCTTTAGAGAAAAGAGCACTCTTCTACTCTACAGTGTTTCCTATAGGGTCCGAACAGTGAGCTTGCTCAGAACAAAAGAACTGTGTTTCCTACACAAACGGGCCACATCTAGTTCAACTGTGCTAAGGAAACTGACAAGAACAGTAGCTCCTCTTCAGTCCAATACACTGTGCTTCCTGGGAGCAGACGCGAGTGCTATTTGCACTGTGTATGGCAATGGGAGCGCAATAGTGACTCTTCTTACCAGAAAACAACTCTTGCTCATAGGACCAGAAACTGCGTGTGATTCATCTCTGTTTCTGACTGGGAAACAAACACTAGCTAGCCTTAAAAGAAACACACTCTCCTTTTGAGAAAAGAGTACTCGCCTACTCTACTGTGTTTCCTATCGGGTCCGAACAGTGAGTTGCTCAGAACAAAAGAACTGTGCTTCCTACACACATGGGCCATATCTAGTTCAACTCTGCTTCGGAAACTGACAAGAACAGTAGCTCCTCTTCAGTCCAATACACTGTACATGCTGGGAGCAGACGCTAGTGCTATTTGCAGTGTGTATGGCAAAGGGAGCACCATAGTGACTTTCCTTACCAGAAAGCAACTCTTGCTCATAGTACCAGAAACTGCATGTGATTCAATTCCATGTAGGACTGGGAAACAAATGCTAGCTCCCCTTACAAGAAACACACTCTGCTTTTGAAAAAAGAGCATTCTTCTACTCTACTGTGTTTCCTAAAGGGCCAGAACAGTGAGCTTGCTCAGAACAAAAGAACTGTGCTTCCTACACACAGGCCATATCTAGTTCAACTCTGCTTAGGAAACTGACAAGAACAGTAGCTCCTATTCTGTCCAATACACTGTACTTGCTAGGAGCAGAAGCGAGTGCTATTTGCTATGTGTATGGCAATTAGCGCAATATTGACTCTTCTTAACAGAAAACAACTCTTGCTCGTAGGACCAGAAACTGCATGGGATTCAACTTCATTTCTCACTGGGAAACAAACACTAGCTAGCCTTACAGGTAACACACTCTGCTTTTGAGGAAAGAGCACTCTTCTACTCTACTGTGTTTCCTATAGGTTCAGAACAGTGAGCTTGCTCAGAACAAAAGAACTGTGCTTCCTACACACACGGGCCATATCTAGTTCAACTCTGCATAGGAAACTGACAAGAACAGTAGCTCCTCTTCTGTCTAATACAATGTACTTGCTAGGAGCAGACACGAGAGCTATTTGCCCTGTGTATGACAATGGGAGCACAATAGTGACTCTTCTTACCAGAAAACAACTCTTGCTCGTAGGACCAGAAACTGCATGGGATTCAACTCCATTTAGGACTGGGAAAAAACACTAGCTTGCCTTGCAAGAAACACACTCTGCTTTTGAGAAAAGAGCACTCTTCTACTGTACTGTGTTTCCTATGGGGTCCGAACAGTGAGCTTGCTCAGAACAAAAGAACTGTGCTTCCTACACACATGGGCCATATCTAGTTCAAATCTGCTTCGGAAACTGACAAGAACAGTAGCTCCTCTTCAGACCAATACACTACTTGCTGGGAGCAGACGCGAGTGATATTTGCCCTGTGTATGGCAATGGGAGCACCATAGTGACTTTCCTTACCAGAAAACAACTCTTGCTCGTAGTACCAGAAACTGCATGTGATTCAATTCCATTTAGGACTGGGAAACAAAAGCTAGCTCGCCTTACAAGAAACACACTCTGCTTTTGAGAAAAGAGCACTCTTCTGCTCTACTGTGTTTCCTAAAGGGCCAGAACAGTGAGCTTGCTCAGAACAAAAGAACTGTGGTTCCTACGCACACTGGCCATATCTAGTTCAACTCTGCTTAGGAAACTGACAAGAACAGTAGCTCCTCTACTGTACAATACACTGTACTTGCTGGGAACAGATGCGAGTGCTATTTGCACTGTGTATGGAAATGGGAGCGCAATACTGACTCTTTTTACCAGAAAACAACTCTTCCTCGTAGGACCAGAAACTGCATGTGATTCAACTCCATTTAGGACTGGGAAACAAACGCTAGCTCGCCTTACAAGAAACACACTCTGCTTTTGAGAAAAGAGCACTCTTCTACTCTACTGTGTTTCCTATAGGGCCAGAACAGTGAGCTTGCTCAGAACAAAAGAACTGTGCTTCCTATACACACGGGCCATATCTAGTTCAACTCTGCTTAGGAAACTGACAAGAACAGCAGATCCTCTTCAGTCTAACACACTGTACATGCTGGGAACAGATGCCAGTGCTATTTGCCCTGTGTATGGCAATGGGAGCGCAATAGTGACTCTTCTTACCAGAAAAAAACTCTTGCTCGTAGGACCAGAAACTTCATGGGATTCAACTCCATTTAGGACTGGGAAACAAACGCTAGCTCGCCTTACAAGAAACACACTCTGCTTTTGAGAAAAGAGCACTCTTCTACTCTACTGTGTTTCCTATGTGCTCGGAACCATGAGCTTGCTCAGAAAAAAGAACTGTGCTTCCTACACACACGGGTCATATCTAGTTCCACTCTGCTTAGAAAAATGACAAGAACAGTATATCCTCTTCTTTCCAATACACTGTACTTGCTGGGAACATACGCGAGTCCTATTTGCACTGTGTGTGGCTAAGGGAGCGCATTAGTGACTTTCCTTACCAGAAAACAACTCTTGCTCGTAGGACCAGAAACTGCATGTGATTCAACTCCATTTAAAACTGGGAAACAAACGATAGCTTCCTTTACAAGAAACACGCTCTGCTTTTGAGAAAAGAGCACTCTTCTACTCTACAGTGTTTCCTATGTGGTCAGAACAGTGAGCTTGCTCAGAACAAAAGAACTGTGTTTCCTACACAAACGGGCCACATCTAGTTCAACTCTGCTAAGGAAACTGACAAGAACAGTAGCTCCTCCTCAGTCCATACACTGTACTTGCTGGGAGCAGACGCGAGTGCTATTTGCACTGTGTATGGCAATGGGAGCGCAATAGTGACTCTTCTTACCAGAAAACAACTCTTGCACGTAGGACCAGAACCTGCGTGTGAATCAACTCTGTTTCTGACTGGGAAACAAACACTAGCTAGCCTTACAAGAAACACACACTGCTTTTGAGAAAAGAGCACTCGCCGACTCTACTGTGTTTCCTATGGGGTCCGAACAGTGAGTTGCTCAGAACAAAAGAACTGTGCTTCCTACACACATGGGCCATATCTAGTTCAACTCTGCTTCGGAAACTGACAAGAACAGTAGCTCCTCTTCAGTCCAATACACTGTACTTGCTGGGAGCAGACGCGAGTTCTATTTGCACTGTGTATGGCAAAGGGAGCACCATAGTGACTTTCCTTACCAGAAAACAACTCTTGCTCGTAGTACCAGAAACTGCATGTGATTCAATTCCATGTAGGACTGGGAAACAAACGCTAGCTCCCCTTACAAGAAACACACTCTGCTTTTGAGAAAAGAGCATTCTTCTACTCTACTGTGTTTCCTAAAGGGCCAGAACAGTGAGCTTGCTCAGAACAAAAGAACTGTGCTTCCTACACACGGGCCATATCTAGTTCAACTCTTCTTAGGAAACTGACAAGAACAGTAGCTCCTCTTCAGTCCAATACACTGTACTTGCTAGGAGCAGACGCGAGTGCTATTTGCACTGTGTATGGCAATGAGAGCGCAATAGTGACTCTTCTTACCAGAAAACAACTCTTGCTCGTAGGACCAGAAACTGCATGGGATTCAACTTCATTTCTCACTGGGAAACAAACACTAGCTAGCCTTACAAGAAACACACTCTGCTTTTGAGAAAAGAGCACTCTTCTACTCTACTGTGTTTCCTATAGGTTCAGAACAGTGAGCTTGCTCAGAACAAAAGAACTGTGCTTCCTACACACACGGGCCATATCTAGTTCAACTCTGCATAGGAAACTGACAAGAACAGTAGCTCCTCTTCTGTCTAATACAATGTACTTGCTGGGAGCAGACGCGAGAGCTATTTGCACTGTGTATGACAATGGAGCTCAATAGTGACTCTTCCCACCAGAAAACAACTCTTGCCTGTAGGACCAGAAACTGCATGTGATTCAACTCCATTTAGGACTGGGAAACAAACCATAGCTCGCCTTAGAAGAAACACAATCTGCTTTTGAGAAAAGAGCACTCTTCTACTCTACTGTGTTTCTTATAGGGCCAGAACAGTGAACTTGTTCAGAACAAAAGAACTGTGCTTCCTACACACACGGGCCATATCTAGTTCAAATCTGCTTCGGAAACTGACAAGAACAGTAGCTCCTCTTCAGTCCAATACACTGTACTTGCTGGGAGCAGACGCGAGTGCTATTTGCCCTGTGTATGGCAATGGGAGCACCATAGTGACTTTCCTTACCAGAAAACAACTCTTGCTCGTAGTACCAGAATCTGCATGTGATTCAATTCCATTTAGGACTGGGAAACAAACGCTAGCTCGCCTTACAAGAAACACACTCTGCTTTTGAGAAAAGAGCACTCTTCTGCTCTACTGTGTTTCCTAAAGGGCCAGAACAGTGAGCTTGCTCAGAACAAAAGAACTGTGCTTCCTACACACACTGGCCATATCTAGTTCAACTCTGCTTAGGAAACTGACAAGAAGAGTAGCTCGTCTTCAGTCCAATACATTGTACTTGCTGGGAACAGAGGCTAGCGCTATTTGCCCTGTGTATGGCAATGGGAGTTCAATAGTGACTCTTCATACCAGAAAAAAACTCTTGCTCGTAGGACCAGAAACTGCATGTGATTCAACTCCATTTATGACTGCGAAACAAACGCTAGCTCGCCTTACAAAAACACACTCTGCTTTTGAGAAAAGAGCACTCTACTACTCTACAGTGTTTCCTATGATGTCCGAACAGTAAGCTTGCTCAGAACAAAAAAACTGTGCTTCACACACACAGGCCATATCTAGTTCAACTCTACTTAGGAAACTGACAAGAACAGTAGCTCCTCTTCAGTACAATACACTGTACTTAATGGGAACAGACTCGAGTGATATTTGCACTGTTTATGGCAATGGGAGCACAATAGTGACTTTCCTTACCAGAAAACAACTCTTGCTCATAGGACCAAAGACTTCATGTCATTCAACTCCATTTAGGACTGGGAAACAAACACTAGTTCGCCTTACAAGAAACACACTCTGCTTTTGAGAAAAGAACACTCTTCTACTCTCTGTGTTTCCTTTGGGGTCCAAATAGTGAGCTTGCTCTGAACAAAAAAACTGTGCTTAATACACACACAGGCCATATCTAGTTCAACTCTGCTTAGGAAACTGACAAGAACAGTAGCTCCTCTTCAGTCCAATAAACTGTACTTGCTGGGAACAGACGCGAGACCTATTTGCACTGTATATGGCAATGGGAGCACAATAGTGACTCTTCTTACCAGAAAACAACTCTTGCTCATAGGACCAGAAACTGCATGTGATTCAACTCCATTTAGGACGGGAAACAAACGCTAGCTCGTCTTACAAGAAACACTCTCTGCTTTTAAGAAAAGAACACTCTTCTACTCTACTGTTTTTCCTATAGGGCCAGAATAGTGAGCTTGCTCAGAACAAAAGAACTGTGCTTCCTACACACAAGGGCTATATCTAATTCATCTCTGCTTAGGAAACTGACAAGAACAGTAGCTCCTCTTCCGTCCAATACACTGTACTTGCTGGGAACAGACGCCAGTGCTATTTGCCCTGTGTATGACAATGGGAGCTCAATAGTGATTCTTCCTACCAGAAAAAAACTCTTGCTCGTAGGACCAGAAGCTGCATGTGTTTCCACTCCATATAGGACTGCGAAACAAACACTAGCTCGCCTTACCAGAAACACAATCTGCTTCTGAGAAAAAAGCACTCTTCTACTCTACAGTGTTTCCTATGTGGTCCGAACAGTGAGCTTGCACAGAACAAAACAACTGTGCTTCCTACAAGCACGGGCCATATCTAGTTCAACTCTAATTAAAACTGACAAGAACAGTAGCTCCTCTTCAGTCCAATACACTGTACTTAATGGGAACAGACGCGAGTGCTATTTGCACTGTGTATGACAATGGGAGCGCAATAGTGACTCTTCTTACAAGAAAGCAACTCGTGCGCGTAGGACCAGAAACTGCATGTGTTTCAACTCCATTTAGGACTGCGAAACAAACGCTAGCTCGCCTTACAAGAAGCACACTCTGCTTTTGAGAAAAGAGCACTCTTCTACTCTTCTGTTTGTCCTTTGGGGTCCAAACAGTGAGCTTGCTCAGAACAAAAGAACTGTGCTTCCTACACACACGGGCCATATCTAGTTGAACTCTGCTTAGGAAACTGACAAGAACAGTAGCTCATCTTCAGTTCAACACACTGTACTTGCGGGTAAAAGACTTCAGTGCTATTTGTACTATGTATGGCAATGGTAGCGCAAAAGTGACTCTCCTTACCAGAAAACAACTCTAGCTCATAGGACCAAAAACTGCATGTGATTCAACTCCATTTAGGACTGGGAAACAAACGCTAGCTCGCCTTACAAGAAACACACTCTGCTTTTGAGAAAAGAGCACTCTTCTACTCTACTGTGTTTCCTATGGGGCCAAAACAGTTAGCTTGATCAGAACAAAAAACTGTGCTTCCTACACACACGGCCATATCTAGTTCAATTCTGCTTATGAAAATGACAAGAACAGTAAATCCTCTTCAGTCCCATACACTGTGCATGCTGGAAACAGACGCCAGTGCTATTTGCCCTGTGTATGACAATGGGAGCGCAATAGTGACTCTTCTTACCAACAACAACTCTTGCTGGTAGGACCAGAAACTGCATGTGATTCAACTCCATTTAGGAATGGGAAACAAACGCTAGCTTTCCTTTCAAGAAACACACTCTGCTTTTGATAAAAGGGCACTCTTCTACTCTACTGTGTTTCCTATGGGTCCGAACAGTGAGCTTGCTCAGAACAAAAGAACTGTGCTTCCTACACACACGGGCCATATCTGGTTCAACTCTGCTTAGGAAACTGACTAGAACAGTAGCTCCTCTTCAGTCCAATACACTGTACTTGCTGGGGACAGACGCGAGGGCTATTTGTACTGTGTATGGCAAAAGGAGCGCAATAGTGTCTATTCTAACCAGAAAACAACTCCTGCTCGTAGGACCAGAAACTGCATGTGTATTTCAACTCCATTTAGGACTGGGAAACAAATGCTAGCTCGCCTTACAAGAAACACACTCTGCTTTTGAGAAAAGAGCTCTCTTCTACTCTGCTGTGTTTCCTATGAGGTTCGAACAGTGAGCTTGCTCAGAACAAAAGAACTGTGCTTCCTACACACACGGGCCATATCTAGTTCAACTCTGATTACGAAACTTACGAGAACAGCAGCTCCTCTTCAGTCCAATACACTGTACTTGCTGGGAACAGATGCGCGTGCTATTTGCAATGTGTATGGCAATGGGAGCTCAATAGTGACTTTCCTTCCCAGAAAGCAACTCTTGCTCATAGGACCAAAAACTGCATGTGATTCAACTCCATTTAGGACTGGGAAACAAACGCTAGCTCGCCTTACAAGGAACACACTCTGCTTTTGAGAAAAGAGCACTCTTCTCCTCTACTGTGTTTCCTATGGGGTCCGAACAATGAGCTTGCTCAGAACAAAAGATCTGTGCTTCCTACACACACGGGCCATATCTAGTTCAAGTCCGCTTAGGAAACTGACAAGAACAGTAGCGACTCTTCAGTTCAATATTCTGTACTTGCTGGGAACACACGCGAGTGCTATTTGCACTGTGTTTGGCAATGGGAGCGCAATAGTGACTTTCCTTACCAGAAAACAATTCTTGCTCGTAGGACCAGAAACTGCATGGGATTCAACTCCATTTCGGACTGGGAAACAAACGCTAGATCGCCTTACAAGAAACACACTCTGCTTTTGAGAAAAGAGCACTCTTCTACTCTACTGTGTTTCCTATGGGTTCCGAACAGTGAGCTTGCTGAGAACAAAAAAACTGTGCTTCCTACACACACGGGCCATATCTAGTTCAACTCTGCTTAGGAACATGACAAGAACAGTATATCCTCTTCAGTCCAATACACTGTACATGCTGGGAACAGACGCCAGTGCTATTTGCCCTGTGTATGGCAAAGGGAGCGCAATAGTGACTCTTCTAACCAGAAAACAACTCTTGCTCGTAGGACCAGAAACTGCATGTTTATTTCAACTCCATTTAGGACTGGGAAACAAAAGCTAGCTCTCCTTACAAGAAACGTACTCTGCTTTTGAGAAAAAAGCACTCTTCTACTCTACTGTGTTTCCTTTACGGCCAGAACAGTGAGCTTGCTCAGAACAAAAGAACTGTGCTTCCCACACACACGGGCCATATTTACTTCAACTTTGCTTAGGAAACTGAAAAGAACAGTAGATCCTCTTCAGTCCAATACAATGTACTTGCTGGGAACAGACGCCAGTGCTAATGCCGTGTGTATGCCAATGGGAGCGCAATAGTGACTCTTCTTACCAGAAAAAGCTCTTGCTCATAGGACCAGAAACTGCATGGGATTCAACTCCATTTCTGACTGGGAAACAAACACTAGCTCGCCTTTCAAGAAACACACTCTGCTTTTGATAAAAGGGCACTCTTCTACTCTACTGTGTTTCCTATGGGTCCGAACAGTGAGCTTGCTCAGACCAAAAAAACTGTGCTTCCTACACACAAGGGCCATATCTGGTTCAACTCTGCTTAGGAAACTGACAAGAACAGTTGCTCCTCTTCAGTCCAATACACTGTACTTGCTGGGAACAGACGCGAGGGCTATTTGTACTGTGTATGGCAAAAGGAGCGCAATAGTGACTATTCTAACCAGAAAACAACTCCTGCTCGTAGGACCAGAAACTGCATGTGTATTTCAACTCCATTTAGGACTGGGAAACAAACGCTAGCTCGCCTTACAAGAAACACACTCTGCTTTTGAGAAAAGAGCACTCTTCTGCTCTACTGTGTTTCCTAAAGGGCTAGAACAGTGAGCTTGCTCAGAACAAAAGAACTGTGCTTCCTACACACACTGGCCATATCTAGTTCAACTCTGCTTAGGAAACTGACAAGAAGAGTAGCTCGTCTTCAGTCCAATACATTGTACTTGCTGGGAACAGAGGCTAGTGCTATTTGCCCTGTGTATGGCAATGGGAGTTCAATAGTGACTCTTCATACCAGAAAAAAACTCTTGCTCGTAGGACCAGAAACTGCATGTGATTCAACTCCATTTATGACTGCGAAACAAACGCTAGCTCGCCTTACAAAAACACACTCTGCTTTTGAGAAAAGAGCACTCTACTACTCTACAGTGTTTCCTATGATGTCCGAACAGTAAGCTTGCTCAGAACAAAAAAACTGTGCTTCACACACACAGGCCATATCTAGTTCAACTCTACTTAGGAAACTGACAAGAACAGTAGCTCCTCTTCAGTACAATACACTGTACTTAATGGGAACAGACTCGAGTGATATTTGCACTGTTTATGGCAATGGGAGCACAATAGTGACTTTCCTTACCAGAAAACAACTCTTGCTCATAGGACCAAAGACTTCATGTCATTCAACTCCATTTAGGACTGGGAAACAAACACTAGTTCGCCTTACAAGAAACACACTCTGCTTTTGAGAAAAGATCACTCTTCTACTCTACTGTGTTTCCTATAGTGCCAGAACAGTGAGGTTGCTCAGAACAAAAGAACTGTGCTTCCTACACACACGGCCATATCTAGTTCAATTCTGCTTAGGAAACTGACAAGAACAGTAGATCCTCTTCACTCCCATACACTGTACTTGCTGGGAACAGACGCCAGTGCTATTTGCCCTGTGTATGACAATGGGAGCGCAATAGTGACTCTTCTTACCAGAAAACAACTCTTGCTCATAGGACCAGAAACTGCATGTGATTCAACTGCATTTAGGACTGCGAAACAAATGCTAGCTCGTCTTACAAGAAACACACTCTGCTTTTGAGAAAAGAACACTCTTCTACTCTCTGTGTTTCCTTTGGGGTCCAAATAGTGAGCTTGCTCTGAACAAAAGAACTGTGCTTCCTACACACACAGGCCATATCTAGTTCAACTCTGCTTAGGAAACTGACAAGAACAGTAGCTCCTCTTCAGTCCAATAAACTGTACTTGCTGGGAACAGACGCGAGACCTATTTGCACTGTATATGGCAATGGGAGCACAATAGTGACTCTTCTTACCAGAAAACAACTCTTGCTCATAGGACCAGAAACTGCATGTGATTCAACTCCATTTAGGACGGGAAACAAACGCTAGCTCGTCTTACAAGAAACACTCTCTGCTTTTAAGAAAAGAACACTCTTCTACTCTACTGTTTTTCCTATAGGGCCAGAATAGTGAGCTTGCTCAGAACAAAAGAACTGTGCTTCCTACACACAAGGGCTATATCTAATTCATCTCTGCTTAGGAAACTGACAAGAACAGTAGCTCCTCTTCCGTCCAATACACTGTACTTGCTGGGAACAGACGCCAGTGCTATTTGCCCTGTGTATGACAATGGGAGCTCAATAGTAATTCTTCCTACCAGAAAAAAACTCTTGCTCGTAGGACCAGAAGCTGCATGTGTTTCCACTCCATATAGGACTGCGAAACAAACACTAGCTCGCCTTACCAGAAACACACTCTGCTTCTGAGAAAAAAGCACTCTTCTACTCTACAGTGTTTCCTATGTGGTCCGAACAGTGAGCTTGCACAGAACAAAACAACTGTGCTTCCTACAAGCACGGGCCATATCTAGTTCAACTCTAATTAAAACTGACAAGAACAGTAGCTCCTCTTCAGTCCAATACACTGTACTTAATGGGAACAGACGCGAGTGCTATTTGCACTGTGTATGACAATGGGAGCGCAATAGTGACTCTTCTTACAAGAAAGCAACTCGTGCGCGTAGGACCAGAAACTGCATGTGTTTCAACTCCATTTAGGACTGCGAAACAAACGCTAGCTCGCCTTACAAGAAGCACACTCTGCTTTTGAGAAAAGAGCACTCTTCTACTCTTCTGTTTGTCCTTTGGGGTCCAAACAGTGAGCTTGCTCAGAACAAAAGAACTGTGCTTCCTACACACACGGGCCATATCTAGTTGAACTCTGCTTAGGAAACTGACAAGAACAGTAGCTCATCTTCAGTTCAACACACTGTACTTGCGGGTAAAAGACTTCAGTGCTATTTGTACTATGTATGGCAATGGTAGCGCAAAAGTGACTCTCCTTACCAGAAAACAACTCTAGCTCATAGGACCAAAAACTGCATGTGATTCAACTCCATTTAGGACTGGGAAACAAACGCTAGCTCGCCTTACAAGAAACACACTCTGCTTTTGAGAAAAGAGCACTCTTCTACTCTACTGTGTTTCCTATGGGGCCAAAACAGTTAGCTTGATCAGAACAAAAAACTGTGCTTCCTACACACACGGCCATATCTAGTTCAATTCTGCTTATGAAAATGACAAGAACAGTAAATCCTCTTCAGTCCCATACACTGTGCATGCTGGAAACAGACGCCAGTGCTATTTGCCCTGTGTATGACAATGGGAGCGCAATAGTGACTCTTCTTACCAACAACAACTCTTGCTGGTAGGACCAGAAACTGCATGTGATTCAACTCCATTTAGGAATGGGAAACAAACGCTAGCTTTCCTTTCAAGAAACACACTCTGCTTTTGATAAAAGGGCACTCTTCTACTCTACTGTGTTTCCTATGGGTCCGAACAGTGAGCTTGCTCAGAACAAAAGAACTGTGCTTCCTACACACACGGGCCATATCTGGTTCAACTCTGCTTAGGAAACTGACTAGAACAGTAGCTCCTCTTCAGTCCAATACACTGTACTTGCTGGGGACAGACGCGAGGGCTATTTGTACTGTGTATGGCAAAAGGAGCGCAATAGTGTCTATTCTAACCAGAAAACAACTCCTGCTCGTAGGACCAGAAACTGCATGTGTATTTCAACTCCATTTAGGACTGGGAAACAAATGCTAGCTCGCCTTACAAGAAACACACTCTGCTTTTGAGAAAAGAGCTCTCTTCTACTCTACTGTGTTTCCTATGAGGTTCGAACAGTGAGCTTGCTCAGAACAAAAGAACTGTGCTTCCTACACACACGGGCCATATCTAGTTCAACTCTGATTACGAAACTTACGAGAACAGCAGCTCCTCTTCAGTCCAATACACTGTACTTGCTGGGAACAGATGCGCGTGCTATTTGCAATGTGTATGGCAATGGGAGCTCAATAGTGACTTTCCTTCCCAGAAAGCAACTCTTGCTCATAGGACCAAAAACTGCATGTGATTCAACTCCATTTAGGACTGGGAAACAAACGCTAGCTCGCCTTACAAGGAACACACTCTGCTTTTGAGAAAAGAGCACTCTTCTCCTCTACTGTGTTTCCTATGGGGTCCGAACAATGAGCTTGCTCAGAACAAAAGATCTGTGCTTCCTACACACACGGGCCATATCTAGTTCAAGTCCGCTTAGGAAACTGACAAGAACAGTAGCGACTCTTCAGTTCAATATTCTGTACTTGCTGGGAACACACGCGAGTGCTATTTGCACTGTGTTTGGCAATGAGAGCGCAATAGTGACTTTCCTTACCAGAAAACAATTCTTGCTCGTAGGACCAGAAACTGCATGGGATTCAACTCCATTTCGGACTGGGAAACAAACGCTAGATCGCCTTACAAGAAACACACTCTGCTTTTGAGAAAAGAGCACTCTTCTACTCTACTGTGTTTCCTATGGGTTCCGAACAGTGAGCTTGCTGAGAACAAAAAAACTGTGCTTCCTACACACACGGGCCATATCTAGTTCAACTCTGCTTAGGAACATGACAAGAACAGTATATCCTCTTCAGTCCAATACACTGTACATGCTGGGAACAGACGCCAGTGCTATTTGCCCTGTGTATGGCAAAGGGAGCGCAATAGTGACTCTTCTAACCAGAAAACAACTCTTGCTCGTAGGACCAGAAACTGCATGTTTATTTCAACTCCATTTAGGACTGGGAAACAAAAGCTAGCTCTCCTTACAAGAAACGTACTCTGCTTTTGAGAAAAAAGCACTCTTCTACTCTACTGTGTTTCCTTTACGGCCAGAACAGTGAGCTTGCTCAGAACAAAAGAACTGTGCTTCCCACACACACGGGCCATATTTACTTCAACTTTGCTTAGGAAACTGAAAAGAACAGTAGATCCTCTTCAGTCCAATACAATGTACTTGCTGGGAACAGACGCCAGTGCTAATGCCGTGTGTATGCCAATGGGAGCGCAATAGTGACTCTTCTTACCAGAAAAAGCTCTTGCTCATAGGACCAGAAACTGCATGGGATTCAACTCCATTTCTGACTGGGAAACAAACACTAGCTCGCCTTTCAAGAAACACACTCTGCTTTTGATAAAAGGGCACTCTTCTACTCTACTGTGTTTCCTATGGGTCCGAACAGTGAGCTTGCTCAGACCAAAAAAACTGTGCTTCCTACACACAAGGGCCATATCTGGTTCAACTCTGCTTAGGAAACTGACAAGAACAGTTGCTCCTCTTCAGTCCAATACACTGTACTTGCTGGGAACAGACGCGAGGGCTATTTGTACTGTGTATGGCAAAAGGAGCGCAATAGTGACTATTCTAACCAGAAAACAACTCCTGCTCGTAGGACCAGAAACTGCATGTGTATTTCAACTCCATTTAGGACTGGGAAACAAATGCTAGCTCGCCTTACAAGAAACACACTCTGCTTTTGAGAAAAGAGCTCTCTTCTACTCTACTGTGTTTCCTATGGGGTTCGAACAGTGAGCTTGCTCAGAACAAAAGAACTGTGCTTCCTACACACACGGCCATATCTAGTTCAACTCTGATTAGGAAACTTATGAGAACAGTAGTTCCTCTTCAGTCCAATACACTGTACTTGCTGGGAACAGATGCGCGTGCTATTTGCAATGTGTATGGCAATGGGAGCTCAATAGTGACTTTCCTTCCCAGAAAGCAACTCTTGCTCATAGGACCAGAAACTGCATGTGATTCAACTCCATTTAGGACTGGGAAACAAATGCTAGCTCGCCTTACAAGAAACACACTCTGCTTTTGAGAAAAGAGCACTCTTCTCCTCTACTGTGTTTCCTATGGGGTCCGAACAATGTGCTTGCTCAGAACAAAAGATCTGTGCTTCCTACACACACAGGCCATATCTAGTTCAAGTCCGCTTAGGAAACTGACAAGAACAGTAGTGACTCTTCAGTTCAATATTCTGTACTTGCTGGGAACACACGCGAGTGCTATTTGCACTGTGTATGGCAATGGGAGCGCAATAGTGACTTTCTTACCAGAAAACAACTCTTGCTCATAGGACCAGAAACTGCATGTGACTCAACTCCATTTAGGACTGGGAATCAAATGCTAGCTCGCCTTACAAGAAACACACTCTGCTTTTGAGAAAAGAGCACACTTCTACTCTACTGTGTTTCCTTTAAGGCCAGAAAAGTCAGGTTGCTCAGAACAAAAGAACTGTGCTTCCTACACACAAGGGCCATATCTAGTTCAACTCAGCTTAGGAAACTGACAAGAAGAGTAGCTCGTCTTCAGTCCAATACACTGTACTTGCTGGGAACAGAGGCTAGCGCTATTTGCCCTGTGTATGGCAATGGGAGTTCAATAGTGACTCTTCATACCAGAAAAAAACTCTTGCTCGTAGGACCAGAAACTGCATGTGATTCAACTCCATTTATGACTGCGAAACAAACGCTAGCTCGCCTTACAAAAACACACTCTGCTTTTGAGGAAAGAGCACTCTACTACTCTACAGTGTTTCCTATTATGTCCGAACAGTAAGCTTGCTCAGAACAAGAAAACTGTGCTTCACACACACGGGCCATATCTAGTTCAACTCTACTTAGGAAACTGACAAGAACAGTAGCTCCTCTTCAGTCCAATACACTGTACTTGCTGGGAACAGACGCCAGTGCTATTTGTAATGTGTATGACCATGGGAGCACAATAGTGACTCTTCTTACCAGAAAACAACTCTTGCTCGTAGGATCAAAAAATGCATGTGATTCAACTCCATTTAGGACTGGAAACAAACGCTAGCTCACCTTACAAGAAACACACTCTGCTTTTGAGAAAAGAGCACTCTTCTACTCTACTGTGTTTACTATGGCTTTGAACAGTGAGCTTGCTCCGAACAAAAGAACTGTGCTTCCTACACATACGGGCCATATCTAGTTCAACTCTGCTTAGGAAACTGACAAGAACAGTACCTCCTCTTCAGTCCAATACACTGTACTTGATGGGAACAGACGTGAGTCCTCTTTGTACTATGTGTGCCAATGGGAGCGCAATAGTGACTTTCCTTACCAGAACACAACTCTTGCTCCTAGGATCAAAAACTGCATGTGATTCAACTCCATTTAGGACTGGAAAACAAACACTAGCTAGCCTTACAAGAAACACACTCTGCTTTTGAGGAAGAGCACTCTTCTACCCATCTGTGTTTCCTATGGGGTTCGAACAGTGAGCTTGCTCAGAACAAAAGAACTGTGCTTCCTACACACACGGGCATATATAGTTCAAGTCTGCTTAGGAAACTGACAAGAACAGTAGCTTCTCTTCAGTCCAATACACTGTGCATGCTGGAAACAGACGCCAGTGCTATTTGCCCTGTGTATGACAATGGGAGCGCAATAGTGACTCTTCTTACCAACAACAACTCTTGCTGGTAGGACCAGAAACTGCATGTGATTCAACTCCATTTAGGACTGGGAAACAAACGCTAGCTTTCCTTTCCAGAAACACACTCTGCTTTTTGAAAAGAGCACTCTTCGATTCTACTGTGTTTCCTATGGGGTCCGAAGAGTGAGCTTGCTCAGAACAAAAGAACTGTGCTTCCTACACACACGGGCCATATCTAGTTCAACTCTGCTTAGGAAACTGACAAGAACAGTAGCTCCTCTTAAGTCCAATACACTGTACTTGATGGGAACAGACGTGAGTCTATTTGCACTGTGTGTGGCAATGGGAGCGCAATAATGACTTTCATTACCAGAAAATAACTCTTGCTCGTAGGACCAGAAACTGCATGTGATTCAACTCCATTTAGAACTGGGAAACAAACGCTAGCTTGCCTTACAATAAACACACTCCTCTTTTGAGAAAAGAGCACTCTTCTACTCTACTGTGTTTCCTATGGGATCCGAACAGTGAGCTTGCTCAGAAAAAAAGAACTGTGCTTCCTACACACACGGGCAATATCTAGTTGAACTGTGCTTAGGAAACTGACAAGAACAGTAGCTCATCATCAATGCAATACAATGTACTTCTTGGGAAAAGACGCGAGTGCTATTTGCACTGTGTATGGCAATGGGAGCACAATAGTGACTTTCCTTACCAGAAAACAACTCTTGCTCCTAGGAGCAAAAACTGCATGTGATTCAACTCCATTTAGGACTGGGAAACAAACGCTAGCTAGCCTTACAAGAAACACACTGTGCTTTTGAGAAAAGAGCACTCTTGTACTCTACTGTGTTTCCTATAGGGCCAAAACAGTGAGCTTGCTAAGAAAAAAAGAAATGTGCTTCCTACACACGGCCATATCTAGTTCAATTCTGCTTAGGAAACTGACAAGAACAGTAGCTCCTCTTCAGTCCAATACACTGTACTTGCTGGGAACAGACATCAGGGCTATTTGCCCTGTGTATGACAATGGGAGCGCAATAGTGACTCTTCGTACCAGAAAAAAACTCTTGCTCGTAAGACCAGAAACTGCATGTGATTCAACTCCATTTGGGACTGGGAAACAAACGCTAGCTCACCTTACAAGAAACACACTCTGCTTTTGAGAAAAGAGCACTCTTCTACTGTACTGTGTTTCCTAACGGGCCAGAATATTGAGCTTGCTCAGAACAAAAGAACTGTGCTTCCTACACACACGGCCATATCTAGTTCAATTCTGCTTAGGAAACTGACAAGAACAGTAGATCCTCTTCAGTTTAATACACTGTACTTGCTGGGAACAGACGCGAGTGCTATTTGCTCTGTGTATGACAATGGGAGCACAATATTGACACTTCTTACCAGAAAACAACTCTTGCTCGTAGGACCAGAAACTGCATGGGATTCAACTCCATTTAGGACTTGGAAACAAAAGCTAGCTCTCCTACCAGAAACATACTCTGCTTTTGAGAAAAGAGGACTCTTCTACTCTACTGTGTTTCCTATAGGGCCAAAACAGTGAGCTTGCTCAGAACAAAAGAACTGTGCTTCCTACACACACGGCCATATCTAGTTCAATTCTGCTTAGGAAACTGTCAAGAATAGTAGCTCCTCTTCAGTCCAATACACTGTACTTGCCTGGAACAGAAGCCAGTGCTATTTGCACTGTGTATGACAATGGGAGTGCAATAGTGACTCTTCTTACCAGAAAACAACTCTTGCTCGTAGGACAAGAATCTGCATGTGATTCAACTCCATTTAGGACTGGGAAACAAATGCTAGCTCACCTTACAAGAAACACACTCTGCTTTTGAGAAAAGAGCACTCTTCTACTCTACTGGGTTTCCTATGTGGTCCGAACAGTGAGCTTGCTCGGAACAAAACAACTATGCTTCCTACACACACGAGCCATATCTAGTTCAACTCTGCTTAGGAAACTTTCAAGAAAAGTAGCTCCTCTTCAGTCCAATACACTGTACTTGCTGGGAACAGATGCGAGTGCTATTTGCACTGTGTATGACAATGGGAGCGCAGTAGTGACTCTTCTTACCAGAAAACAACTCTTGCTCGTAGGACCAGAAACTGCATGAGATTCAACTCCATTTAGGATTGGGAAACAAACACTAGCTTGCCTTACAAGAAACACACTCTGCTTTTGAGAAAAGAGCACTCTTGTACTCTACTGTGTTTCCTATGGGGTACGAATAGTGAGCTTGCTCAGAACAGAAGCACTGTGTTTCCCACACACACAGACCATATCTAGTTCAACTCTGGTTAGGAAACTGAGAAGAACAGTACCTCCTCTTCAGTCCAATACACTGTACTTGATGGGAACAGACGCGAGTTCTCTTTGTACTGTGTGTGGCAATGGGAGCGCAATAGTGACTTTCCTTACCAGAAAACAACTCTTGCTCCAGGGAACAAAAACTGCATGTGATTCAACTCCATTTAGGACTGGGAAACAAACGCTAGCTCCAATTACAAGAAACACACTCTGCTTTTGAGAGAAGATCACTCTTCTACTCTACTGTGTTTCCTATAGGGCCAGAACAGTGAGCTTGCTCAGAACAAAAGAACTGTGCTTCCTACACACACGGTCATATCCAGTTCAATTGTGCTTAGGAAAATGACAAGAACAGTAGATCCTCTTCAGTCCAACACACTGTACATGCTGGGAACAGACGCCAGTGCTATTTGCAATGTGTATGACAATTGGACTGCAATAGTGACTCTTCTTACCAGAAAAAAACTCTTGCTTGTAGGACCAGAAACTGCATGGGATTCAACTCCATTTCTGACTGGGAAACAAACACTAGCTCGCCTTACAAGAAACATACTCTGCTTTTGAGAAAAGAGCACTCTTCTGCTCTACTGTGTTTTCTATGGGGTCCGAACAGTGAGCTTGCTCAGAACAAAAGAATTGTGCATCCTACACACACGGGCCATATCTAGTTCAACTCTGCTTAGGAAACTGACAAGAACAGTAGCTCCTCTTCAGTCCAATACACTGTACTTGCTGGGAACAGACTTCAGTGCTATTTGCCCTGTGTATGATAATGGGAGCGCAAGTGTGACTCTTCTTACCAGAAAACAACTCTTGCTGGTAGGACCAGAAACGGCATGTGATTCAACTCCATTTAGGACTGGGAAACAAACGCTAGCTCGCCGTACAAGAAACACACTCTGCTTTTGAGAAAAGAGCACTCTTCTACTCTACTGTGTTTCCTATAGGGCCACAACAGTGAGCTTGATCAGAACAAAAGAACTGTGCTTCCTACACACACGGGCCATATCTAGTTCAACTCTGCTTAGGAACCTGACAAGAACAGTAGCTCCTCTTCAGTCCAATACACTGTACTTGCTGGGAACAGACGCGAGTGCTATTTGCACTGTGTATGGCAATGGGAGCACAATAGTTACTCTTCTTACCAGAAAACAACTCTTGCTCGTAGGACCAGAAGCTGCATGGGATTCAACTCCATTTAGGCCTTGGAAACAAAAGCTAGCTCTCCTTACAAGAAACATACTCTGCTTTTGATAAAAGGGCACTCTTCTACTCTACTGTGTTTCCTCATGGCCAGAACAGTGAGCTTGCTCAGAACAAAAGAACTGTGCTTCCTACACACATGGCCATATCTAGTTCAACTCTGCTTATGAAACTGACAAGAACAGTAGATCCTGTTCAGTCCAATACAGTGTACTTGCTGGGAACAGACGCCAGTGCTGTTTGCCCTGTGTATGACAATGGGAGCGCAATAGTGACTCTTCTTACCAGAAAACAACTCTTGCTCATAGGACCAGAAACTGCATGGGATTCAACTCCATTTTGGATTGGGAAACAAACACTAGCTTGCCTCACAAGAAACCCACTCTGCTTCTAAAAAAAGGGCACTCTTCTAATCTAATGTGTTTTCTATGGGGTCCGAACAGTGAGCTTTCTCAGAACAAAAGAAATGTGCTTCCTACACACACGGCCATATCTACTTCAATTCTGCTTAGGAAACTGACAAGAACAGTAGATCCTCTTCAGTCCAATACACGGTACATGCTGGGACAGATGCAGTGCTATTTGCCCTGTGTATGAAAATGGGAGCGCAATAGTGACTCTTCTTAACAGAAAACAAATCTTGCTGGGAGGACCGCAAACTGCATGTGATTCAACTCCATTTAGGAGAGGGAAACAAACGCTAGCCCGCCTTACAAGAAACACACTATGCTTTTGAGAAAAGATCAATCTTCTACTCTACTGTGTTTCCTTTAGGGCCAGAATAGTGAGCTTGCTCAGAACAAAAGAACTGTGCTTCCTACACACACGGCCATATCTAGTTCAATTCTGCTTAGGAAACTGACAAGAACAGTAGATCCTCTTCAGTCCCATACACTGTACTTGCTGGGAACAGACGCCAGTGCTATTTGCCCTGTGTATGACAATGGGAGTGCAATAGTGACTCTTCTTACCAGAAAACAACTCTTGCTCATAGGACCAGAAACTGCATGTGATTCAACTGCATTTAGGACTGCGAAACAAATGCTAGCTCGCCTTACAAGAAACACACTCTGCTTTTGAGAAAAGAGCACTCTTCTACTCTCTGTGTTTCCTTTGTGGTCCAAATAGTGAGCTTGCTCTGAATAAAAGAACTGTGCTTCCTACACACACGGGCCATATCTAGTTCAACTCTGCTTAGGAAACTGACAAGAACAGTAGCTCCTCTTCAGTCCAATAAACTGTACTTGCTGGGAACAGACGCGAGAGCTATTTGCACTGTATATGGCAATGGGAGCACAATAGTGACTCTTCTTACCAGAAAACAACTCTTGCTCATAGGACCAGAAACTGCATGTGATTCAACTCCATTTAGGACGGGAAACAAATGCTAGCTCGTCTTACAAGAAATACTCTCTGCTTTTGAGAAAAGAACACTCTTCTACTCTGCTGTGTTTCCTATAGGGCCAGAATAGTGAGCTTGCTCAGAACAAAAGAACTGTGCTTCCTACACACAAGGGCTATATCTAATTCATCTCTGCTTAGGAAACTGACAAGAACAGTAGCTCCTCTTCCGTCCAATACACTGTACTTGCTGGGAACAGACGCCAGTGCTATTTGCCCTGTGTATGACAATGGGAGCTCAATAGTGATTCTTCCTACCAGAAAAAAAACTCTTGCTCGTAGGACCAGAAGCTGCATGTGATTCCACTCCATATAGGACTGCGAAACAAACACTAGCTCGCCTTACCAGAAACACACTCTGCTTCTGAGAAAAAAGCACTCTTCTACTCTACAGTGTTTCCTATGTGGTCCGAACAGTGAGCTTCCTCAGAACAAAACAACTGTGCTTCCTACACGCACGGGCCATATCTAGTTCAACTCTACTTAAAACTGACAAGAACAGTAGCTCCTCTTCAGTCCAATACACTGTACTTAATGGGAACAGACGCGAGTGCTATTTGCACTGTGTATGACAATGGGAGCACAATAGTGACTCTTCTTACCAGAAAGCAACTCGTGCGCGTATGACCAGAAACTGCATGTGATTCAACTCCATTCAGGACTGCGAAACAAATGCTAGCTCGCCTTACAAGAAACACACTCTGCTTTTGAGAAAAGAGCACTCTTCTACTCTTCTGTTTGTCCTTTGGGGTCCAAACAGTGAGCTTGCTCTGAACAAAAGAACTGTGCTTCCTACACACACGGGCCATATCTAGTTGAACTCTGCTTAGGAAACTGACAAGAACAGTAGCTCATCTTCAGTCCAACACACTGTACTTGCGGGTAAAAGACGTCAGTGCTATTTGCACTATGTATGGCAATGGTAGCGCAAAAGTGACTCTCCTTACCAGAAAACAACTCTAGCTCATAGGACCAAAAACTGCATGTGATTCAACTCCATTTAGGACTGGAAAACAAACGCTAGCTCGCCTTACAAGAAACACACTCTGCTTTTGAGAAAAGAGCACTCTTCTACTCTACTGTGTTTCCTATGGGGCCAAAACAGTTAGCTTGATCAGAACAAAAGAACTGTGCTTCCTACACACACGGCCATATCTAGTTCAATTCTGCTTATGAAAATGACAAGAACAGTAGATCCTCTTCAGTCCCATACACTGTACTTGCTGGGAACAGACGCCAGTGCTATTTGTAATGTGTATGACCATGGGAGCACAATAGTGACTCTTCTTACCAGAAAACAACTCTTGCTCGTAGGATCAAAAAATGCATGTGATTCAACTCCATTTAGGACTGGAAACAAACGCTAGCTCACCTTACAAGAAACACACTCTGCTTATGAGAAAAGAGCACTCTTCTACTCTACTGTGTTTACTATGGCTTTGAAAAGTGAGCTTGCTCCGAACAAAAGAACTGTGCTTCCTACACATACGGGCCATATCTAGTTCAACTCTGCTTAGGAAACTGACAAGAACAGTAGCTCCTCTTCAGTCCAATACTCTGTACATGCTGGGAACAGACGCCAGTGCTATTTGCTCTGTGTATGACAATGGGAGCACAATAGTGACTCTTCTTACCAGAAAACAACTCTTGCTCGTAGGAACAGAAACTGCATGTGATTCAACTACATTCAGGACTGGGAAACAAACACTAGCTTGCCTTACAAGAAACAAACTCTGCTTTTGAGAAAAGAGCACTCTTCTACTCTACTGTGTTTCCTAAGGGGTCCGAACAGTGAGCTTCTTCAGAACAGAAGAACTGTGCTTCCTACACACGGGCCATATCTAGTTCAACTCTGCTTAGGAAACTGACAAGAACAGTAGCTCCTCTTCAGTCCAATACACTGTACTTGCTGGGAACAGACTTCAGTGCTATTTGCCCTGTGTATGATAATGGGAGCGCAAGTGTGACTCTTCTTACCAGAAAACAACTCTTGCTGGTAGGACCAGAAACGGCATGTGATTCAACTCCATTTAGGACTGGGAAACAAACGCTAGCTCGCCGTACAAGAAACACACTCTGCTTTTGAGAAAAGAGCACTCTTCTACTCTACTGTGTTTCCTATAGGGCCACAACAGTGAGCTTGATCAGAACAAAAGAACTGTGCTTCCTACACACACGGGCCATATCTAGTTCAACTCTGCTTAGGAACCTGACAAGAACAGTAGCTCCTCTTCAGTCCAATACACTGTACTTGCTGGGAACAGACGCGAGTGCTATTTGCACTGTGTATGGCAATGGGAGCACAATAGTTACTCTTCTTACCAGAAAACAACTCTTGCTCGTAGGACCAGAAGCTGCATGGGATTCAACTCCATTTAGGCCTTGGAAACAAAAGCTAGCTCTCCTTACAAGAAATATACTCTGCTTTTGATAAAAGGGCACTCTTCTACTCTACTGTGTTTCCTCATGGCCAGAACAGTGAGCTTGCTCAGAACAAAAGAACTGTGCTTCCTACACACATGGCCATATCTAGTTCAACTCTGCTTATGAAACTGACAAGAACAGTAGATCCTGTTCAGTCCAATACAGTGTACTTGCTGGGAACAGACGCCAGTGCTGTTTGCCCTGTGTATGACAATGGGAGCGCAATAGTGACTCTTCTTACCAGAAAACAACTCTTGCTCATAGGACCAGAAACTGCATGGGATTCAACTCCATTTTGGATTGGGAAACAAACACTAGCTTGCCTCACAAGAAACCCACTCTGCTTCTAAAAAAAGGGCACTCTTCTAATCTAATGTGTTTTCTATGGGGTCCGAACAGTGAGCTTTCTCAGAACAAAAGAAATGTGCTTCCTACACACACGGCCATATCTACATCAATTCTGCTTAGGAAACTGACAAGAACAGTAGATCCTCTTCAGTCCAATACACGGTACATGCTGGGACAGATGCAGTGCTATTTGCCCTGTGTATGAAAATGGGAGCGCAATAGTGACTCTTCTTAACAGAAAACAAATCTTGCTGGGAGGACCGCAAACTGCATGTGATTCAACTCCATTTAGGAGAGGGAAACAAACGCTAGCCCGCCTTACAAGAAACACACTATGCTTTTGAGAAAAGATCAATCTTCTACTCTACTGTGTTTCCTTTAGGGCCAGAATAGTGAGCTTGCTCAGAACAAAAGAACTGTGCTTCCTACACACACGGCCATATCTAGTTCAATTCTGCTTAGGAAACTGACAAGAACAGTAGATCCTCTTCAGTCCCATACACTGTACTTGCTGGGAACAGACGCCAGTGCTATTTGCCCTGTGTATGACAATGGGAGCGCAATAGTGACTCTTCTTACCAGAAAACAACTCTTGCTCATAGGACCAGAAACTGCATGTGATTCAACTGCATTTAGGACTGCGAAACAAATGCTAGCTCGCCTTACAAGAAACACACTCTGCTTTTGAGAAAAGAGCACTCTTCTACTCTCTGTGTTTCCTTTGTGGTCCAAATAGTGAGCTTGCTCTGAATAAAAGAACTGTGCTTCCTACACACACGGGCCATATCTAGTTCAACTCTGCTTAGGAAACTGACAAGAACAGTAGCTCCTCTTCCGTCCAATACACTGTACTTGCTGGGAACAGACGCCAGTGCTATTTGCCCTGTGTATGACAATGGGAGCTCAATAGTGATTCTTCCTACCAGAAAAAAAACTCTTGCTCGTAGGACCAGAAGCTGCATGTGATTCCACTCCATATAGGACTGCGAAACAAACACTAGCTCGCCTTACCAGAAACACACTCTGCTTCTGAGAAAAAAGCACTCTTCTACTCTACAGTGTTTCCTATGTGGTCCGAACAGTGAGCTTCCTCAGAACAAAACAACTGTGCTTCCTACACGCACGGGCCATATCTAGTTCAACTCTACTTAAAACTGACAAGAACAGTAGCTCCTCTTCAGTCCAATACACTGTACTTAATGGGAACAGACGCGAGTGCTATTTGCACTGTGTATGACAATGGGAGCACAATAGTGACTCTTCTTACCAGAAAGCAACTCGTGCGCGTATGACCAGAAACTGCATGTGATTCAACTCCATTCAGGACTGCGAAACAAATGCTAGCTCGCCTTACAAGAAACACACTCTGCTTTTGAGAAAAGAGCACTCTTCTACTCTTCTGTTTGTCCTTTGGGGTCCAAACAGTGAGCTTGCTCTGAACAAAAGAACTGTGCTTCCTACACACACGGGCCATATCTAGTTGAACTCTGCTTAGGAAACTGACAAGAACAGTAGCTCATCTTCAGTCCAACACACTGTACTTGCGGGTAAAAGACGTCAGTGCTATTTGCACTATGTATGGCAATGGTAGCGCAAAAGTGACTCTCCTTACCAGAAAACAACTCTAGCTCATAGGACCAAAAACTGCATGTGATTCAACTCCATTTAGGACTGGAAAACAAACGCTAGCTCGCCTTACAAGAAACACACTCTGCTTTTGAGAAAAGAGCACTCTTCTACTCTACTGTGTTTCCTATGGGGCCAAAACAGTTAGCTTGATCAGAACAAAAGAACTGTGCTTCCTACACACACGGCCATATCTAGTTCAATTCTGCTTATGAAAATGACAAGAACAGTAGATCCTCTTCAGTCCCATACACTGTACTTGCTGGGAACAGACGCCAGTGCTATTTGTAATGTGTATGACCATGGGAGCACAATAGTGACTCTTCTTACCAGAAAAAAACTCTTGCTCGTAGGATCAAAAAATGCATGTGATTCAACTCCATTTAGGACTGGAAACAAACGCTAGCTCACCTTACAAGAAACACACTCTGCTTATGAGAAAAGAGCACTCTTCTACTCTACTGTGTTTACTATGGCTTTGAACAGTGAGCTTGCTCCGAACAAAAGAACTGTGCTTCCTACACATACGGGCCATATCTAGTTCAACTCTGCTTAGGAAACTGACAAGAACAGTAGCTCCTCTTCAGTCCAATACTCTGTACATGCTGGGAACAGACGCCAGTGCTATTTGCTCTGTGTATGACAATGGGAGCACAATAGTGACTCTTCTTACCAGAAAACAACTCTTGCTCGTAGGAACAGAAACTGCATGTGATTCAACTACATTTAGGACTGGGAAACAAACACTAGCTTGCCTTACAAGAAACAAACTCTGCTTTTGAGAAAAGAGCACTCTTCTACTCTACTGTGTTTCCTAAGGGGTCCGAACAGTGAGCTTCTTCAGAACAGAAGAACTGTGCTTCCTACACACGGGCCATATCTAGTTCAACTCTGCTTAGGAAACTGACAAGAACAGTACCTCCTCTTCAGTCCAATACACTGTACTTGATGGGAACAGACGTGAGTCCTCTTTGTACTATGTGTGCCAATGGGAGCGCAATAGTGACTTTCCTTACCAGAACACAACTCTTGCTCCTAGGATCAAAAACTGCATGTGATTCAACTCCATTTAGGACTGGGAAACAAACACTAGCTAGCCTTACAAGAAACACACTCTGCTTTTGAGGAAGAGCACTCTTCTACCCAACTGTGTTTCCTATGGGGTTCGAACAGTGAGCTTGCTCAGAACAAAAGAACTGTGCTTCCTACACACATGGGCCATATATAGTTCAAGTCTGCTTAGGAAACTGACAAGAACAGTAGCTTCTCTTCAGTCCAATACACTGTGCATGCTGGAAACAGACGCCAGTGCTATTTGCCCTGTGTATGACAATGGGAGCGCAATAGTGACTCTTCTTACCAACAACAACTCTTGCTGGTAGGACCAGAAACTGCATGTGATTCAACTCCATTTAGGACTGGGAAACAAACGCTAGCTTTCCTTTCCAGAAACACACTCTGCTTTTTGAAAAGAGCACTCTTCGATTCTACTGTGTTTCCTATGGGGTCCGAAGAGTGAGCTTGCTCAGAACAAAAGAACTGTGCTTCCTACACACACGGGTCATATCTAGTTCAACTCTGCTTAGGAAACTGACAAGAACAATAGCTCCTCTTAAGTCCAATACACTGTACTTGATGGGAACAGACGTGAGTGCTATTTGCACTGTGTGTGGCAATGGGATCGCAATAATGACTTTCATTACCAGAAAATAACTCTTGCTCGTAGGACCAGAAACTGCATGTGATTCAACTCCATTTAGAACTGGGAAACAAACGCTAGCTTTCCTTACAATAAACACACTCCTCTTTTGAGAAAAGAGCACTCTTCTACTCTACTGTGTTTCCTATGGGATCCGAACAGTGAGCTTGCTCAGAAAAAAAGAACTGTGCTTCCTACACACACGGGCAATATCTAGTTGAACTGTGCTTAGGAAACTGACAAGAACAGTAGCTCATCATCAGTGCAATACAATGTACTTCTTGGGAAAAGACGCGAGTGCTATTTGCACTGTGTATGGCAATGGGAGCACAATAGTGACTTTCCTTACCAGAAAACAACTCTTGCTCCTAGGAGCAAAAACTGCATGTGATTCAACTCCATTTAGGACTGGGAAACAAACGCTAGCTAGCCTTACAAGAAACACACTGTGATTTTGAGAAAAGAGCACTCTTGTACTCTACTGTGTTTCCTATAGGGCCAAAACAGTGAGCTTGCTAAGAACAAAAGAAATGTGCTTCCTACACACGGCCATATCTAGTTCAATTCTGCTTAGGAAACTGACAAGAACAGTAGCTCCTCTTCAGTCCAATACACTGTACTTGCTGGGAACAGACATCAGGGCTATTTGCCCTGTGTATGACAATGGGAGCGCAATAGTGACTCTTCGTACCAGAAAACAACTCTTGCTCGTAAGACCAGAAACTGCATGTGATTCAACTCCATTTGGGACTGGGAAACAAACGCTAGCTCACCTTACAAGAAACACACTCTGCTTTTCAGAAAAGAGCACTCTTCTACTGTACTGTGTTTCCTAACGGGCCAGAATATTGAGCTTGCTCAGAACAAAAGAACTGTGCTTCCTACACACACGGCCATATCTAGTTCAATTCTGCTTAGGAAACTGACAAGAACAGTAGATCCTCTTCAGTCCAATACACTGTACTTGCTGGGAACAGACGCGAGTGCTATTTGCTCTGTGTATGACAATGGGAGCACAATATTGACACTTCTTACCAGAAAACAACTCTTGCTCGTAGGACCAGAAACTGCATGGGATTCAACTCCATTTAGGACTTGGAAACAAAAGCTAGCTCTCCTACCAGAAACATACTCTGCTTTTGAGAAATGAGGACTCTTCTACTCTACTGTGTTTCCTATAGGGCCAAAACAGTGAGCTTGCTCAGAACAAAAGAACTGTGCTTCCTACACACACGGCCATATCTAGTTCAATTCTGCTTAGGAAACTGTCAAGAATAGTAGCTCCTCTTCAGTCCAATACACTGTACTTGCCTGGAACAGAAGCCAGTGCTATTTGCACTGTGTATGACAATGGGAGTGCAATAGTGACTCTTCTTACCAGAAAACAACTCTTGCTCATAGGACAAGAATCTGCATGTGATTCAACTCCATTTAGGACTGGGAAACAAACGCTAGCTCGCCGTACAAGAAACACACTCTGCTTTTGAGAAAAGAGCACTCTTCTACTCTACTGTGTTTCCTATAGGGCCACAACAGTGAGCTTGATCAGAACAAAAGAACTGTGCTTCCTACACACACGGGCCATATCTAGTTCAACTCTGCTTAGGAACCTGACAAGAACAGTAGCTCCTCTTCAGTCCAATACACTGTACTTGCTGGGAACAGACCCGAGTGCTATTTGCACTGTGTATGGCAATGGGAGCACAATAGTTACTCTTCTTACCAGAAAACAACTCTTGCTCGTAGGACCAGAAGCTGCATGGGATTCAACTCCATTTAGGCCTTGGAAACAAAAGCTAGCTCTCCTTACAAGAAACATACTCTGCTTTTGATAAAAGGGCACTCTTCTACTCTACTGTGTTTCCTCATGGCCAGAAGAGTGAGCTTGTTCAGAACAAAAGAACTGTGCTTCCTACACACATGGCCATATCTAGTTCAACTCTGCTTATGAAACTGACAAGAACAGTAGATCCTGTTCAGTCCAATACAGTGTACTTGCTGGGAACAGACGCCAGTGCTGTTTGCCCTGTGTATGACAATGAGAGCGCAATAGTGACTCTTCTTACCAGAAAACAACTCTTGCTCATAGGACCAGAAACTGCATGGGATTCAACTCCATTTTGGATTGGGAAACAAACACTAGCTTGCCTCACAAGAAACCCACTCTGCTTCTAAAAAAAGGGCACTCTTCTAATCTAATGTGTTTTCTATGGGGTCCGAACAGTGAGCTTTCTCAGAACAAAAGAAATGTGCTTCCTACAAACACGGCCATATCTACTTCAATTCTGCTTAGGAAACTGACAAGAACAGTAGATCCTCTTCAGTCCAATACACGGTACATGCTGGGACAGACGCCAGTGCTATTTGCCCTGTGTATGAAAATGGGAGCGCAATAGTGACTCTTCTTAACAGAAAACAAATCTTGCTGGTAGGACCGCAAACTGCATGTGATTCAACTCCATTTAGGAGAGGGAAACAAACGCTAGCCCGCCTTACAAGAAACACACTATGCTTTTGAGAAAAGATCAATCTTCTACTCTACTGTGTTTCCTTTAGGGCCAGAATAGTGAGCTTGCTCAGAACAAAAGAACTGTGCTTCCTACACACACGGCCATATCTAGTTCAATTCTGCTTAGGAAACTGACAAGAACAGTAGATCCTCTTCAGTCCCATACACTGTACTTGCTGGGTACAGACGCCAGTGCTATTTGCCCGGTGTATGACAATGGGAGCGCAATAGTGACTCTTCTTACCAGAAAACAACTCTTGCTCATAGGATCAGAAACTGCATGTGATTCAACTGCATTTAGGACTGCGAAACAAATGCTAGCTCGTCTTACAAGAAATACTCTCTGCTTTTGAGAAAAGAACACTCTTCTACTCTGCTGTGTTTCCTATAGGGCCAGAATAGTGAGCTTGCTCAGAACAAAAGAACTGTGCTTCCTACACACAAGCGCTATATCTAATTCATCTCTGCTTAGGAAACTGACAAGAACAGTAGCTCCTCTTCCGTCCAATACACTGTACTTGCTGGGAACAGACGCCAGTGCTATTTGCCCTGTGTATGACAATGGGAGCTCAATAGTGATTCTTCCTACCAGAAAAAAACTCTTGCTCGTAGGACCAGAAGCTGCATGTGACTCAACTCCATTTAGGATTGGGAAACAAATGCTAGCTCGCCTTACAAGAAAAAAACTCTGCTTCTGAGAAAAGGGCACTCTTCTACTCTACTGTGTTTCCTATGGGGTCCGAACAGTGAGCTTGCTCAGAACAAAAGAACTGTGCTTCCTACACACACGGACCATATCTAGTTCAACTCTGCTTAGGAAACTGACAGGAACAGTAGCTCCTCTTCAGTCCAATACACTGTACTTGCTGGGAACAGACGCGAGTGCTATTTGGTCTGTGTATGGCAATGGGAGCGCAATAGTAATTTTCCTTACCAGAAAACAACTCTTGCTCCTAGGACCAAAAACTGCATGTGATTCAACTCCATTTAGGACTGGGAAACAAACACAAGCTCGCCTTACAAGAAACACTCTCTGCTTTTGAGAAAAGAGCACTCTTCTACTCTACTGTGTTTTCTATGGGGTCCGAACAGTGAGCTTGCTCAGAACAAAAGAACTGTGCATCCTACACACACGGGCCATATCTAGTTCAACTCTGCTTTGGAAACTGACAAGAACAGTAGCTCCTCTTCAGTCCAATACACTGTACTTGCTGGTAACAGATGCACGTGCTATTTGCACTGTGTATGGCAATGGGAGCACAATAGTGACTTTCCTTACCAGAAAGCAACTCTTTCTCATAGGACCAAAAACTGCATGTGATTCAACTCCATTTACGACTGGGAAACAAACGCTAGCTCGCCTTACAAGTAGCACACTCTGCTTTTGAGGAAGGAGCATTCTTCTACTCTACTGTTTTTCCTTTAGCACCAGAACAGTGAGCTTGCTCAGAACAAAAGAACTGTGCTTCCTACACACGGGCCATATCTAGTTCAACTCTGCTTAGGAAACTGACAAGAACAGTAGCTCCTCTTCAGTCCGATACACTGTAATGGCTGGGAACAGACGCGAGTGCTATTTGCCCTGTGTATGACAATGGGAGTACAATAGTGACTCTTCTTACCAGAAAACAACTCTTGCTCGTAGGACCAGAAACTGCATGTGATTCAACTCCATTTAGGACTGGGAAACAAACGCTAGCTCGCCTTACAAGAAACACACTCTGCTTTTGAGAAAACAGCACTCTTCTACTCTACTGGGTTTCCTATGGGGTCCGAACAGTGAGCTTGCTCAGAACAAAACAACTGTGCTTCCTACACACACGAGCCATATCTAATTCAAGTCTGCTTAGGAAACTGACAAGAACTGTAGCTCCTCTTCAGTCCAATACACTGTACTTGCTGGGAACAGATGTGAGTGCTATTTGCACTGTGTATGACAATGGGAGCGCAGTAGTGACTCTTCTTACCAGAAAACAACTCTTGCTCATAGGACAAAAAACTGCATGAGATTCAACTCCCTTTCTGACTGGGAAACAAACACTAGCTCGCCTTACTAGAAACACTCTCTGCTTTTGAGGAAAGAGCACTCTTCTACACTACTGTGTTTCCTATAGGGCCAGAAGAGTGAGCTTGCTGAGAACAAAAAAACTGTGGTTTCTATACACACGGGCCATATCTAGTTCAACTCTGCTTAGGAACCTGATAAGAACAGTAGATCCTCTTCAGTCCAATACACTGTACATGCTGGGAACAGACGCCAGTGCCATTTGCCCTGTGTATGGTGAAGGGAGCACAATAGTGACTCTTCTAACCAGAAAACAACTCTTGCTCGTAGGACCAGAAACTGCATGTGTATTTCAACTCCATTTAGGACTGGGAAACAAAAGCTAGCTCTCCTTACAAGAAATGTACTCTGCTTTTGAGAAAAGAGCATTCTTCTACTCTACTGTGTTTCCTTTATGGCCAGAACAGTGAGCTTGCTCAGAACAGAAGAACTGTGCTTCCTACACACATGGCCATATCTAGCTCAACTCTGCTTATGAAACTGACAAGAACAGTAGATCCTCTTCAGTCCAATACAGTGTACTTGCCGGGAACTGACGTCAGTGCTGTTTGCCCTGTGTATGACAATGGGAGCGCAATAGTGACTCTTCTTACCAGAAAACAACTCTGGCTCGTAGTACCAGAAACTGCATGTGATTCACTCCATTTAGGGGCGGGAAACAAACACGAGCTCGCCTTACAAGAAACACTCTCTGCTTTTGAGAAAAGAGCACTCTTCTATTCTACTGTGTTTTCTATGGGTTTCAAACAGTGAGCTTGCTCAGAACAAAAGAATTGTGCATCCTTCACACACGGGCCAAATCTAGTTCAACTCTGCTTAGGAACCTGACATGTACAGTAGCTCCTTTTCAGTCCAGTACACTGTACTTGCTGGGAACAGACGCGAGGGCTATTTGTACTGTGTATGGCAAAAGGAGCGCAATAGTGACTATTCTAACCAGAAAACAACTCTTGCTCGTAGGACCAGAAACTGCATTTGTATTTCAACTCCATTTAGGACTGGGAAACAAACGCTAGCTCTCCTTACAAGAAACACACTCTGCTTTTGAGAAAAGAGCACTCTTCTACTCTACTGTGTTTCCTATAGGGCCAGAATAGTGAGCTTTGTCAGAACAAAAGAACTGTGCTTCCTACACTCACGGCCATATCTAGTTCAATTCTGCTTAGGAAACTGACAACAACAGTAGATCCTCTTCAGTCCAATACACTGTACATGCTGGGAATAGACGCCAGTGCTATTTGCCCTGTGTATGACAAGGGGGCGCAATAGTGACTCTTCTTACCAGAAAACAACTCTTGCTCGTAGGACCGCAAACTGCATATGATTCAACTCCACTTAGGACAGGAAAACAAACGCTAGCTTGCCTTACAAGAAACACACTATGGTTTTGAGAAAAGGGCACTCTTCTACTCTACAGTGTTTCCTATGGGGTTTGAACAGTGAGCTTGCTCAGAACAAAAGAACTGTGCATCCTACACACACGGGCCATATCTAGTTCAACTCTGCTTAGGAAACTGACAAGAACAGTAGCTCCTCTTCAGTCCAATACACTGTACTTGATGGGAACAGACCCGAGTCATATTTGCACAATGTTTGGCAATGGGAGCTCAATAGTGACTTTACTTACCAGAAAACAACTCTTGCTTGTAGGAACAAAAACTGCATGTGATTCAACTCCATTTCGGACTGGGAAACAAACGCTAGCTCGCCTTACAAGAAACACACTCTGCTTTTGAGAAAAGAGCACTCTTCTACTCTACTGTGTTTCCTATAGGGCCAAAACAGTGAGCTTGCTCAGAACAAAAGAACTGTGCTTCCAAAACACACGGCCATATCTAGTTCAGTTCTGCTTAGGAAACTGACAAGAGCAGTAGATCCTCTTCAGTCCAATACACTGTACTTGCTGATAAGAGACGTGAGTGCTATTTGAACTGTGTATGACAATGGGAGCACAATAGTGACTCTTCTTACCAGAAAACAACTCTTGCTCGTAGGACCGCAAACTGCATATGATTCAACTCCACTTAGGACAGGAAAACAAACGCTAGCTTGCCTTACAAGAAACACACTATGCTTTTGAGAAAAGGGCACTCTTCTACTCTACAGTGTTTTCTATGCGGTCCGAACAGTGAGCTTGCTCAGAACAAAAGAACTGTGCTTCCTACACACACGGCCTTATCTACTTCAATTCTGCTTAGGAAACTGACAATAACAGCAGATCCTCTTCAGTCCAATACACTGTACATGCTGGGAACAGACGCCAGTGCTATTTGCCCTGTGTATGACAATGGGAGCGCAATAGTGACTCTTCTTAACAGAAAACAACTCTTGCTCGTAGGACTGCAAACTGCATGTGATTCAACTCCATTTAGGAGAGGGAAACAAACGCTAGTTCGCCTTACAAGAAACACACTATGCTTTTGAGAAAAGAGCACTCTTCTACTCTACTGTGTTTCCTTTAGGGCCAGAATAGTGAGCTAGCTCAGAACAAAAGAACTGTGCATCCTACACACACGGGCCATATCTAGTTCAACTCTGCTTTGGAAACTGACAAGAACAGTAGCTCCTCTTCAGTCCAATACACTGTACTTGCTGGTAACAGATGCACGTGCTATTTGCACTGTGTATGGCAATGGGAGCACAATAGTGACTTTCCTTACCAGAAAGCAACTCTTTCTCATAGGACCAAAAACTGCATGTGATTCAACTCCATTTACGACTGGGAAACAAACGCTAGCTCGCCTTACAAGTAGCACACTCTGCTTTTGAGGAAGGAGCATTCTTCTACTCTACTGTTTTTCCTTTAGCACCAGAACAGTGAGCTTGCTCAGAACAAAAGAACTGTGCTTCCTACACACGGGCCATATCTAGTTCAACTCTGCTTAGGAAACTGACAAGAACAGTAGCTCCTCTTCAGTCCGATACACTGTAATGGCTGGGAACAGACTCGAGTGCTATTTGCCCTGTGTATGACAATGGGAGTACAATAGTGACTCTTCTTACCAGAAAACAACTCTTGCTCGTAGGACCAGAAACTGCATGTGATTGAACTCCATTTAGGACTGGGAAACAAACGCTAGCTCGCCTTACAAGAAACACACTCTGCTTTTGAGAAAACAGCACTCTTCTACTCTACTGGGTTTCCTATGGGGTCCGAACAGTGAGCTTGCTCAGAACAAAACAACTGTGCTTCCTACACACACGAGCCATATCTAATTCAAGTCTGCTTAGGAAACTGACAAGAACTGTAGCTCCTCTTCAGTCCAATACACTGTACTTGCTGGGAACAGATGCGAGTGCTATTTGCACTGTGTATGACAATGGGAGCGCAGTAGTGACTCTTCTTACCAGAAAACAACTCTTGCTCATAGGACAAAAAACTGCATGAGATTCAACTCCCTTTCTGACTGGGAAACAAACACTAGCTCGCCTTACTAGAAACACTCTCTGCTTTTGAGGAAAGAGCACTCTTCTACACTACTGTGTTTCCTATAGGGCCAGAAGAGTGAGCTTGCTGAGAACAAAAAAACTGTGGTTTCTATACACACGGGCCATATCTAGTTCAACTCTGCTTAGGAACCTGATAAGAACAGTAGATCCTCTTCAGTCCAATACACTGTACATGCTGGGAACAGACGCCAGTGCCATTTGCCCTGTGTATGGTGAAGGGAGCACAATAGTGACTCTTCTAACCAGAAAACAACTCTTGCTCGTAGGACCAGAAACTGCATGTGTATTTCAACTCCATTTAGGACTGGGAAACAAAAGCTAGCTCTCCTTACAAGAAATGTACTCTGCTTTTGAGAAAAGAGCATTCTTCTACTCTACTGTGTTTCCTTTATGGCCAGAACAGTGAGCTTGCTCAGAACAGAAGAACTGTGCTTCCTACACACATGGCCATATCTAGCTCAACTCTGCTTATGAAACTGACAAGAACAGTAGATCCTCTTCAGTCCAATACAGTGTACTTGCCGGGAACTGACGTCAGTGCTGTTTGCCCTGTGTATGACAATGGGAGCGCAATAGTGACTCTTCTTACCAGAAAACAACTCTGGCTCGTAGTACCAGAAACTGCATGTGATTCACTCCATTTAGGGGCGGGAAACAAACACGAGCTCGCCTTACAAGAAACACTCTCTGCTTTTGAGAAAAGAGCACTCTTCTATTCTACTGTGTTTTCTATGGGTTTCAAACAGTGAGCTTGCTCAGAACAAAAGAATTGTGCATCCTTCACACACGGGCCAAATCTAGTTCAACTCTGCTTAGGAACCTGACATGTACAGTAGCTCCTTTTCAGTCCAGTACACTGTACTTGCTGGGAACAGACGCGAGGGCTATTTGTACTGTGTATGGCAAAAGGAGCGCAATAGTGACTATTCTAACCAGAAAACAACTCTTGCTCGTAGGACCAGAAACTGCATTTGTATTTCAACTCCATTTAGGACTGGGAAACAAACGCTAGCTCTCCTTACAAGAAACACACTCTGCTTTTGAGAAAAGAGCACTCTTCTACTCTACTGTGTTTCCTATAGGGCCAGAATAGTGAGCTTTGTCAGAACAAAAGAACTGTGCTTCCTACACTCACGGCCATATCTAGTTCAATTCTGCTTAGGAAACTGACAACAACAGTAGATCCTCTTCAGTCCAATACACTGTACATGCTGGGAATAGACGCCAGTGCTATTTGCCCTGTGTATGACAAGGGGGCGCAATAGTGACTCTTCTTACCAGAAAACAACTCTTGCTCGTAGGACCGCAAACTGCATATGATTCAACTCCACTTAGGACAGGAAAACAAACGCTAGCTTGCCTTACAAGAAACACACTATGGTTTTGAGAAAAGGGCACTCTTCTACTCTACAGTGTTTCCTATGTGGTTTGAACAGTGAGCTTGCTCAGAACAAAAGAACTGTGCATCCTACACACACGGGCCATATCTAGTTCAACTCTGCTTAGGAAACTGACAAGAACAGTAGCTCCTCTTCAGTCCAATACACTGTACTTGATGGGAACAGACCCGAGTCATATTTGCACAATGTTTGGCAATGGGAGCTCAATAGTGACTTTACTTACCAGAAAACAACTCTTGCTTGTAGGAACAAAAACTGCATGTGATTCAACTCCATTTCGGACTGGGAAACAAACGCTAGCTCGCCTTACAAGAAACACACTCTGCTTTTGAGAAAAGAGCACTCTTCTACTCTACTGTGTTTCCTATAGGGCCAAAACAGTGAGCTTGCTCAGAACAAAAGAACTGTGCTTCCAAAACACACGGCCATATCTAGTTCAGTTCTGCTTAGGAAACTGACAAGAGCAGTAGATCCTCTTCAGTCCAATACACTGTACTTGCTGATAAGAGACGTGAGTGCTATTTGAACTGTGTATGACAATGGGAGCACAATAGTGACTCTTCTTACCAGAAAACAACTCTTGCTCGTAGGACCGCAAACTGCATATGATTCAACTCCACTTAGGACAGGAAAACAAACGCTAGCTTGCCTTACAAGAAACACACTATGCTTTTGAGAAAAGGGCACTCTTCTACTCTACAGTGTTTTCTATGCGGTCCGAACAGTGAGCTTGCTCAGAACAAAAGAACTGTGCTTCCTACACACACGGCCTTATCTACTTCAATTCTGCTTAGGAAACTGACAATAACAGCAGATCCTCTTCAGTCCAATACACTGTACATGCTGGGAACAGACGCCAGTGCTATTTGCCCTGTGTATGACAATGGGAGCGCAATAGTGACTCTTCTTAACAGAAAACAACTCTTGCTCGTAGGACTGCAAACTGCATGTGATTCAACTCCATTTAGGAGAGGGAAACAAAGGCTAGTTCGCCTTACAAGAAACACACTATGCTTTTGAGAAAAGAGCACTCTTCTACTCTACTGTGTTTCCTTTAGGGCCAGAATAGTGAGCTTGCTCAGAACAAAAGAACTGTGCTTCCTACACACACGGCCATATCTAGTTCAACTGCGCTTATGAAACTGACAAGAACAGTAGATCCTCCTCATTCCAATACAGTGTACTTGCTGGGAACAGACGCCAGTGCTGTTTGCCCTGTGTATGACAATGGGAGCGCAATAGTGACTCTTCTTACCAGAAAACAACTCTTGCTCGTAGGACAAGAAACTGCATGTGATTCAACTCCATTTAGGACTGGGAAACAAACCCTAGCTCACCTTATAGGATACAAACTCTACTTCTGAGAAAAGGGCACTCTTCTACTCTACTGTGTTTCCTATGGGGTCCGAACAGTGAGCTTGCTCAGAACAAAAGAACTGTGCTTCCTACACACGCGGGCCATATCTAGTTCAACTCTGCTTAGGAAACTGACAAGAACAGTAGCTCCTCTTCAGTCCAATACACTGTACTTGCTGGGAACAGACGCGAGTGCTATTTGCACTGTGTATGGCAATGGGAGCGCAATAGTGATTTCCCTACCAGAAAACAACTCTTGCTCGTAGGACCAAAAACTGCATGTGATTCAACTCCATTTAGGACGGGGAAACAAACACTAGCTCGCCTTACAAGAAACACTCTCTGCTTTTGAGATAAGAGCACTCTTCTACTCTACTGTGTTTTCTATGGGGTTAAACAGTGAGCTTGCTCAGAACAAAAGAATTGTGCATCCTTCACACATGGCCATATCTAGTTCAACTCTGTTTAGGAAACTGACAAGAACAGTAGCTCCTCTTCAGTCCAATACACTGTACTTGCTGGGAACAGACTCCAGTGCTATTTGCCCTGTGTATGACAATGGGAGCTCAAGTGTGACTCTTCTTACCAGAAAACAACTCTTGCTCGTAGGACCAGAAACTGCATGTGAATCAACTCCATTTAGGACTGGGAAACAAACGCTAGATAGCCTTACCAGAAACACACTCTGCTTTGAGAAAAGAGCACTCTTCTACTCTACTGTGTTTCCTATGGGGTCCAAACAGAGAACTTGCTCAGAACAAAAGAACTGTGCTTCCTACACCCGGGCCATATCTAGTTCAACTCTGCTTAGGAAACTGACAAGAGAAGTAGCTCCTCTTCAGTCCAATACACTGTACTTGCTGGGAACAGATGCGCATGCTATTTGCAATGTGTATGGCAATGGGAGCACAATAGTGACTTTCATTACCAGAAAGCAACTCTTGCTCATAGGACCAAAAACTGCATGTGATTCAACTCCATTTAGGACTGGGAAACAAACGCTAGCTCGCCTTACAAGTAGCACACTCTGCTTTTGAGGAAGGAGCACTCTTCTACTCTACTGTTTTTCCTTTAGCGCCAGAACAGTGAGCTTGCTCAGAACAAAAGAAATGTGCTTCCTACACACATGGCCATATCTAGTTCAATTCTGCTTAGGAAACTGACAACAACAGTAGATCCTCTTCAATCCAATACACTGTACTTGCTGGGAACAGACGCGAGTGCAATTTGCCCTCTGTATGACAATGGGAGTGCAATAGTGACTCTTCTTACCAGAAAACAACTCTTGCTCGTAGGACCAGAAACTGCATGTGATTCAACTCCATTTAGGACTGGAAAACAAACGCTAGCTCCCCTTACAAGAAACACACTATGCTTTTGAGAAAAGAGCACTCTTCTACTCTACTGTGTATCCTTTAGGGCCAGAATAGTGAGCTTGCTCAGAACAAAAGAACTGTGCATCCTACAAACGGGCCATATCTAGTTCAACTCTGCTTAGGAAACTGACAAGAACAGTAGCTCCTCTTCAGTCCAATACATTGTACTTGATGGGAACAGACGCGAGTACTATTTGCACAATGTTTGGCAATGGGAGCTCAATAGTGACTCTTCTTACCAGAAAACAACTCTTGCTCTTAGGACTAGAAACTGCATGTGTATTTCAACTCCATTTAGGACTGGGAAACAAATGCTAGCTCACCTTACAAGAAACACACTCTGCTTTAGAGAAAAGAGCTCTCTTCTACTCTACCATGTTTCCTATGGGGTTCGAACAGTGAGCTTGCTCAGAACAAAAGAACTGTGCTTCCTACACACACGGGCCATATCTAGTTCAACTCTGATTAGGAAACTTACGAGAACAGTAGCTCCTCTTCAGTCCAATACACTGTACATGCTGGGAACAGACGCGAGTGCTATTTGCATTGTGTACGGCAACGGATGCACAATAGTGACTTCTTACCAGAAAACAACTCTTGCTCTTAGGACCTGAAACTGCATTTGATTCAATCCACTTAGGACTGGGAAACAAACGCTAGCTCGCCTTACAAGAAACACGCTCTGTTTTTGAGAATAGGGCACACAACTACTCTACTGTGTTTCCTATGGGGTACAAACAGTGAGCTTGCTCAGAACAAAAGAACTGTGCTTCCTACACACGGGTCATATCTAGTTCAACTCTGCTTAGGAAACTGACAAGAACAGTAGCTCTACTTCAGCCCAATACACTGTTATTGCTGGGAACAGACGTGAGTGCTATTTGCACTGTGTATGGCAATGGGAGCACAATAGTGACTTTCCATACCAGAAAAAACTCTTGCTTGTATGACCAGAAACTGCATGTGTATTTCAACTCCATTTAGGACTGGGAAACAAATGCTAGCTCGCCTTACAAGAAACACACTCTGCTTTTGAGGAAAGAGCACTCTTCTACTCTACTGTGTTTCCTATAGGGCCAGAACAGTGAGCTTGCTGAGAACAAAAAAACTGTGCTTCCTACACACACGGGCCATATCTAGTTCAACTCTGCTTAGGAACATGACGAGAACAGTATATCCTCTTCAGTCCAATACACTGTACATGCTGGGAACAGACGCCAGTGCTATTTGCCCTGTGTATGGCAGAGGGAGCACAATAGTGACTCTTCTAACCAGAAAACAACTCTTGCTCGTAGGACCAGAACCTGCATGTTTATTTCAACTCCATTTAGGACTGGGAAACAAAAGCTAGCTCTCCTTACAAGAAACGTACTCTGCTTTTGAGAAAAGAGCACTCTTCTACTCTTCTGTGTTTCCTATGGGGTCCGAACAGTGAGGTTGCTCAGAACAAAAGAACTGTGCTTCCTACACACACGGGCCATATCTAGTTCAACTCTGCTTAGGAAACTGAGAAGAACAGTAGATCCTCTTCAGTCCAGTACACTGTACTTGCTGGGAACAGACGCGAGTGCTATTTGGACTGTGTATGGCAATGGGAGCGCAATAGTGACTTTCCTTACCAGAAAACAACTCTTGCTCATAGGACCAGAAACTGCATGTGACTCAACTCCATTTAGGACTGGGAAACAAATGCTAGCTCGCCTTACAAGAAACACACTCTGCTTTTGAGAAAAGAGCACTCTTCTACTCTACTGTGTTTCCTTTACGGCCACAATAGTCAGGTTGCTCAGAACAAAAGAACTGTGCTTCCTACACACAAGGGCCATATCTAGTTCAACTCGGCTTAGGAAACTGACAAGAACAGTAGCTCCTCTTCAGACCAATACACTGTACATGCTGGGAACAGATGCCAGTGCTATTTGCCCTGTGTATGACAATGGGAGCGCAATAGTGACTCTTCTTACCAGAAAACAACTCTTGCTCGTAGGACCAGAAACTGCATGTGACTCAACTCCTTTTACGACTGGGAAACAAACGCTAGCTCGCCTTACAAGAAACACACTCTGCTTTTGAGAAAAGAGCACTCTTCTACTCTACTGTGTTGACTTTAGGGCCAGATCAGTCAGGTTGCTCAGAACAAAAGAACTGTGCCTCCTACACACAGGGCCATATCTAGTTCAACTCTGCTTAGGAAACTGACAAGAACAGTAGCTCTACTTCAGCCCAATACACTGTTATTGCTGGGAACAGACGTGAGTGCTATTTGCACTGTGTATGGCAATGGGAGCACAATAGTGACTTTCCATACCAGAAAAAACTCTTGCTTGTATGACCAGAAACTGCATGTGTATTTCAACTCCATTTAGGACTGGGAAACAAATGCTAGCTCGCCTTACAAGAAACACACTCTGCTTTTGAGGAAAGAGCACTCTTCTACTCTACTGTGTTTCCTATAGGGCCAGAACAGTGAGCTTGCTGAGAACAAAAAAACTGTGCTTCCTACACACACGGGCCATATCTAGTTCAACTCTGCTTAGGAACATGACAAGAACAGTATATCCTCTTCAGTCCAATACACTGTACATGCTGGGAACAGACGCCAGTGCTATTTGCCCTGTGTATGGCAAAGGGAGCGCAATAGTGACTCTTCTAACCAGAAAACAACTCTTGCTCGTAGGACAAGAAACTGCATGATTATTTCAACTCCATTTAGGACTGGGAAACAAAAGCTAGCTCTCCTTACAAGAAACGTATTCTGCTTTTGAGAAAAGAGCACTCTTCTACTCTACTGTGTTTCCTTTATTGCCAGAACAGTGAGCTTGCTCAGAACAAAAGAACTGTGCTTCCTACACACACGGGCCATATTTAGTTCAACTCTGCTTAGGAAACTGAAAAGAACAGTAGATCCTCTTCAGTCCAATACACTGTACTTGCTGGGAACAGACGCCAGTGCTATTTGCAGTGTGTATGCCAATGGGAGCGCAATAGTGACTCTTCTTACCAGAAAAAGCTCTTGCTCATAGGACCAGAAACTGCATGGGATTCAACTCCATTTCTGACTGGGAAACAAACACTAGCTCGCCTTTCAAGAAACACACTCTGCTTTTGATAAAAGGGCACTCTTCTACTCTACTGTGTTTCCTATGGGTCCGAACAGTGAGCTTGCTCAGAACAAAAGAACTGTGCTTCCTACACACACGGGCCATATCTGGTTCAACTCTGCTTAGGAAACTGACAAGAACAGTAGCTCCTCTTCAGTCCAATACACTATACTTGCTGGGAACAGACGCGAGGGCTATTTGTACTGTGTATGGCAAAAGGAGCGCAATAGTGACTATTCTAACCAGAAAACAACTCCTGCTCGTAGGACCAGAAACTGCATTTGTATTTCAACTCCATTTAGGACTGGGAAACAAATGCTAGCTCGCCTTACAAGAAACACACTCTGCTTTTGAGAAAAGAGCTCTCTTCTACTCTACTGTGTTTCCTATGGGGTTCGAACAGTGAGCTTGCTCAGAACAAAAGAACTGTGCTTCCTACACACACGGGCCATATCTACTTCAACTCTGATTAGGAAACTTACGAGAACAGTAGCTCCTCTTCAGTCCAATACACTGTACTTGCTGGGAACAGATGCGCGTGCTATTCGCAATGTGTATGGCCATGGGAGCTCAATAGTGACTTTCCTTCCCAGAAAGCAACTCTTGCTCATAGGACCAAAAACTGCATGTGATTCAACTCCATTTAGGACTGGGAAACAAACGCTAGCTCGCCTTACAAGAAACACACTCTGCTTTTGAGAAAAGAGCACTCTTCTCCTCTACTGTGTTTCCTATGGGGTCCGAACAATGAGCTTGCTCAGAACAAAAGATCTGTGCTTCCTACACACACGGGCCATATCTAGTTCAAGTCCGCTTAGGAAACTGACAAGAACAGTAGCGACTCTTCAGTTCAATATTCTGTATTTGCTGGGAACACACGCGAGTGCTATTTGCACTGTGTTTGGCAATGGGAGCGCAATAGTGACTTTCCTTACCAGAAAACAATTCTTGCTCGTAGGACCAGAAACTACATGGGATTCAACTCCATTTCGGACTGGGAAACAAATGCTAGATCGCCTTAAAAGAAACACACTCTGCTTTAGAGAAAAGAGCACTCTTCTACTCTACTGTGTTTCCTATGGGTTCCGAACAGTGAGCTTGCTCAGAACAAAAGAACTGTGCTTCCTACACAAACGGCCATATCTAGTTCAATTCTGCTTAGGTACCTGACAAAAACAGTAGATCCTCTTCAGTCCAATACACTGTACATGCTGGGAACAGACGCCAGTGCTATTTGCCCTGTGTATGACAATGGGAGCGCAATAGTGACTCTTCTTACCAGAAAACAACTCTTGCTCGTAGTACCAGAAACTGTATGTGATTCAACTCCACTTAGGACTGAGAAACAAACACGAGCTCTCCGTACAAGAAACATACTCTGCTTTTGAGGAAAGAGCACTCTTCTACTCTACTGTGTTGACTTTAGGGCCAGATCAGTCAGGTTGCTCAGAACAAAAGAACTGTGCTTCCTACACTCACGGCCATATCTAGTTCAATTCTGCTTAGGAAACTGACAACAACAGTAGATCCTCTTCAGTCCAATACACTGTACATGCTGGGAATAGACGCCAGTGCTATTTGCCCTGTGTATGACAAGGGGGCGCAATAGTGACTCTTCTTACCAGAAAACAACTCTTGCTCGTAGGACCGCAAACTGCATATGATTCAACTCCACTTAGGACAGGAAAACAAACGCTAGCTTGCCTTACAAGAAACACACTATGGTTTTGAGAAAAGGGCACTCTTCTACTCTACAGTGTTTCCTATGGGGTTTGAACAGTGAGCTTGCTCAGAACAAAAGAACTGTGCATCCTACACACACGGGCCATATCTAGTTCAACTCTGCTTAGGAAACTGACAAGAACAGTAGCTCCTCTTCAGTCCAATACACTGTACTTGATGGGAACAGACCCGAGTCATATTTGCACAATGTTTGGCAATGGGAGCTCAATAGTGACTTTACTTACCAGAAAACAACTCTTGCTTGTAGGAACAAAAACTGCATGTGATTCAACTCCATTTCGGACTGGGAAACAAACGCTAGCTCGCCTTACAAGAAACACACTCTGCTTTTGAGAAAAGAGCACTCTTCTACTCTACTGTGTTTCCTATAGGGCCAAAACAGTGAGCTTGCTCAGAACAAAAGAACTGTGCTTCCAAAACACACGGCCATATCTAGTTCAGTTCTGCTTAGGAAACTGACAAGAGCAGTAGATCCTCTTCAGTCCAATACACTGTACTTGCTGATAAGAGACGTGAGTGCTATTTGAACTGTGTATGACAATGGGAGCACAATAGTGACTCTTCTTACCAGAAAACAACTCTTGCTCGTAGGACCGCAAACTGCATATGATTCAACTCCACTTAGGACAGGAAAACAAACGCTAGCTTGCCTTACAAGAAACACACTATGCTTTTGAGAAAAGGGCACTCTTCTACTCTACAGTGTTTTCTATGCGGTCCGAACAGTGAGCTTGCTCAGAACAAAAGAACTGTGCTTCCTACACACACGGCCTTATCTACTTCAATTCTGCTTAGGAAACTGACAATAACAGCAGATCCTCTTCAGTCCAATACACTGTACATGCTGGGAACAGACGCCAGTGCTATTTGCCCTGTGTATGACAATGGGAGCGCAATAGTGACTCTTCTTAACAGAAAACAACTCTTGCTCGTAGGACTGCAAACTGCATGTGATTCAACTCCATTTAGGAGAGGGAAACAAACGCTAGTTCGCCTTACAAGAAACACACTATGCTTTTGAGAAAAGAGCACTCTTCTACTCTACTGTGTTTCCTTTAGGGCCAGAATAGTGAGCTTGCTCAGAACAAAAGAACTGTGCTTCCTACACACACGGCCATATCTAGTTCAACTGCGCTTATGAAACTGACAAGAACAGTAGATCCTCCTCATTCCAATACAGTGTACTTGCTGGGAACAGACGCCAGTGCTGTTTGCCCTGTGTATGACAATGGGAGCGCAATAGTGACTCTTCTTACCAGAAAACAACTCTTGCTCGTAGGACAAGAAACTGCATGTGATTCAACTCCATTTAGGACTGGGAAACAAACCCTAGCTCACCTTATAGGATACAAACTCTACTTCTGAGAAAAGGGCACTCTTCTACTCTACTGTGTTTCCTATGGGGTCCGAACAGTGAGCTTGCTCAGAACAAAAGAACTGTGCTTCCTACACACACGGGCCATATCTAGTTCAACTCTGCTTAGGAAACTGACAAGAACAGTAGCTCCTCTTCAGTCCAATACACTGTACTTGCTGGGAACAGACGCGAGTGCTATTTGCACTGTGTATGGCAATGGGAGCGCAATAGTGATTTCCTACCAGAAAACAACTCTTGCTCGTAGGACCAAAAACTGCATGTGATTCAACTCCATTTAGGACGGGGAAACAAACACTAGCTCGCCTTACAAGAAACACTCTCTGCTTTTGAGATAAGAGCACTCTTCTACTCTACTGTGTTTTCTATGGGGTTAAACAGTGAGCTTGCTCAGAACAAAAGAATTGTGCATCCTTCACACATGGGCCATATCTAGTTCAACTCTGTTTAGGAAACTGACAAGAACAGTAGCTCCTCTTCAGTCCAATACACTGTACTTGCTGGGAACAGACTCCAGTGCTATTTGCCCTGTGTATGACAATGGGAGCTCAAGTGTGACTCTTCTTACCAGAAAACAACTCTTGCTCGTAGGACCAGAAACTGCATGTGAATCAACTCCATTTAGGACTGGGAAACAAACGCTAGATAGCCTTACCAGAAACACACTCTGCTTTGAGAAAAGAGCACTCTTCTACTCTACTGTGTTTCCTATGGGGTCCAAACAGAGAACTTGCTCAGAACAAAAGAACTGTGCTTCCTACACCCGGGCCATATCTAGTTCAACTCTGCTTAGGAAACTGACAAGAGAAGTAGCTCCTCTTCAGTCCAATACACTGTACTTGCTGGGAACAGATGCGCATGCTATTTGCAATGTGTATGGCAATGGGAGCACAATAGTGACTTTCATTACCAGAAAGCAACTCTTGCTCATAGGACCAAAAACTGCATGTGATTCAACTCCATTTAGGACTGGGAAACAAACGCTAGCTCGCCTTACAAGTAGCACACTCTGCTTTTGAGGAAGGAGCACTCTTCTACTCTACTGTTTTTCCTTTAGCGCCAGAACAGTGAGCTTGCTCAGAACAAAAGAAATGTGCTTCCTACACACATGGCCATATCTAGTTCAATTCTGCTTAGGAAACTGACAACAACAGTAGATCCTCTTCAATCCAATACACTGTACTTGCTGGGAACAGACGCGAGTGCTATTTGCCCTCTGTATGACAATGGGAGTGCAATAGTGACTCTTCTTACCAGAAAACAACTCTTGCTCGTAGGACCAGAAACTGCATGTGATTCAACTCCATTTAGGACTGGAAAACAAACGCTAGCTCCCCTTACAAGAAACACACTATGCTTTTGAGAAAAGAGCACTCTTCTACTCTACTGTGTATCCTTTAGGGCCAGAATAGTGAGCTTGCTCAGAACAAAAGAACTGTGCATCCTACAAACGGGCCATATCTAGTTCAACTCTGCTTAGGAAACTGACAAGAACAGTAGCTCCTCTTCAGTCCAATACATTGTACTTGATGGGAACAGACGCGAGTACTATTTGCACAATGTTTGGCAATGGGAGCTCAATAGTGACTCTTCTTACCAGAAAACAACTCTTGCTCTTAGGACTAGAAACTGCATGTGTATTTCAACTCCATTTAGGACTGGGAAACAAATGCTAGCTCACCTTACAAGAAACACACTCTGCTTTAGAGAAAAGAGCTCTCTTCTACTCTACCGTGTTTCCTATGGGGTTCGAACAGTGAGCTTGCTCAGAACAAAAGAACTGTGCTTCCTACACACACGGGCCATATCTAGTTCAACTCTGATTAGGAAACTTACGAGAACAGTAGCTCCTCTTCAGTCCAATACACTGTACATGCTGGGAACAGACGCGAGTGCTATTTGCATTGTGTACGGCAACGGATGCACAATAGTGACTTCTTACCAGAAAACAACTCTTGCTCTTAGGACCTGAAACTGCATTTGATTCAATCCACTTAGGACTGGGAAACAAACGCTAGCTCGCCTTACAAGAAACACGCTCTGTTTTTGAGAATAGGGCACACAACTACTCTACTGTGTTTCCTATGGGGTACAAACAGTGAGCTTGCTCAGAACAAAAGAACTGTGCTTCCTACACACGGGTCATATCTAGTTCAACTCTGCTTAGGAAACTGACAAGAACAGTAGCTCTACTTCAGCCCAATACACTGTTATTGCTGGGAACAGACGTGAGTGCTATTTGCACTGTGTATGGCAATGGGAGCACAATAGTGACTTTCCACACCAGAAAAAACTCTTGCTTGTATGACCAGAAACTGCATGTGTATTTCAACTCCATTTAGGACTGGGAAACAAATGCTAGCTCGCCTTACAAGAAACACACTCTGCTTTTGAGGAAAGAGCACTCTTCTACTCTACTGTGTTTCCTATAGGGCCAGAACAGTGAGCTTGCTGAGAACAAAAAAACTGTGCTTCCTACACACACGGGCCATATCTAGTTCAACTCTGCTTAGGAACATGACAAGAACAGTATATCCTCTTCAGTCCAATACACTGTACATGCTGGGAACAGACGCCAGTGCTATTTGCCCTGTGTATGGCAAAGGGAGCGCAATAGTGACTCTTCTAACCAGAAAACAACTCTTGCTCATAGGACCAGAAACTGCATGTTTATTTCAACTCCATTTAAGACTGGGAAACAAAAGCTAGCTCTCCTTACAAGAAACGTACTCTGCTTTTGAGAAAAGAGCACTCTTCTACTCTACTGTGTTTCCTTTATGGCCAGAACAGTGAGCTTGCTCAGAACAATAGAACTGTGCTTCCTACACACACGGGCCATATTTAGTTCAACTCTGCTTAGGAAACTGAAAAGAACAGTAGATCCTCTTCAGTCCAATACACTGTACTTGCTGGGACAGACGCCAGTGCTATTTGCAGTGTGTATGGCAATGGGAGCGCAATAGGTACTCTTCTTACCAGAAAAAGCTCTTGCTCATAGGACCAGAAACTGCATGGGATTCAACTCCATTTCTGACTGGGAAACAAACTCTAGCTCGCCTTTCAAGAAACACACTCTGCTTTTGATAAAAGGGCACTCTTCTACTCTACTGTGTTTCCTATGGGTTCCGAACAGTGAGCTTATTCAGAACAAAAGAACTGTGCTTCCTACACACACGGGCCATATCTAGTTCAACTCGGATTAGGAAACTTACGAGAACAGTAGCTCCTCTTCAGTCCAATACACTGTACTTGCTGGGAACAGATGCGCGTGCTATTTGCAATGTGTATGGCAATGGGAGCTCAATAGTGACTTTCCTTCCCAGAAAGCAACTCTTGCTCATAGGACCAAAAACTGCATGTGATTCAACTCCATTTAGGACTGGGAAACAAACGCTAGCTCGCCTTACAAGAAACACACTCTGCTTTTGAGAAAAGAGCACTCTTCTCCTCTACTGTGTTTCCTATGGGGTCCGAACAATGAGCTTGCTCAGAACAAAAGATCTGTGCTTCCTACACACACGGGCCATATCTAGTTCAAGTCCGCTTAGGAAACTGACAAGAACAGTAGCGACTCTTCAGTTCAATATTCTGTACTTGCTGGGAACACACGCGAGTGCTATTTGCACTGTGTTTGGCAATGGGAGCACAATAGTGACTTTCCTTACCAGAAAACAATTCTTGCTCGTAGGACCAGAAACTGCATGGGATTCAACTCCATTTCGGACTGGGAAACAAACGCTAGATCGCCTTACAAGAAACACACTCTGCTTTTGAGAAAAGAGCACTCTTCTACTCTACTGTGTTTCCTATGGGTTCCGAACAGTGAGCTTGCTCAGAACAAAAGAACTGTGCTTCCTACACAAACGGCCATATCTAGTTCAATTCTGCTTAGGAACTTGACAAAAACAGTAGATCCTCTTCAGTCCAATACACTGTACATGCTGGGAACAGACGCCAGTGCTATTTGCCCTGTGTATGACAATGGGAGCCCAATAGTGACTCTTCTTACCAGAAAACAACTCTTGCTCGTAGTACCAGAAACTGTATGTGATTCATCTCCACTTAGGACTGAGAAACAAACACGAGCTCGCCGTACAAGAAACGTACTCTGCTTTTGAGAAAAGAGCACTCTTCTACTCTTCTGTGTTTCCTATGGGGTCCGAACAGTGAGGTTGCTCAGAACAAAAGAACTGTGCTTCCTACACACACGGGCCATATCTAGTTCAACTCTGCTTAGGAAACTGAGAAGAACAGTAGATCCTCTTCAGTCCAGTACACTGTACTTGCTGGGAACAGACGCGAGTGCTATTTGGACTGTGTATGGCAATGGGAGCGCAATAGTGACTTTCCTTACCAGAAAACAACTCTTGCTCATAGGACCAGAAACTGCAAGTGACTCAACTCCATTTAGGACTGGGAAACAAATGCTAGCTCGCCTTACAAGAAACACACTCTGCTTTTGAGAAAAGAGCACTCTTCTACTCTACTGTGTTTCCTTTATGGCCAGAATAGTCCGGTTGCTCAGAACAAAAGAACTGTGCTTCCTACACACAAGGGCCATATCTAGTTCAACTCACCTTAGGAAACTGACAAGAACAGTAGCTCCTCTTCAGTCCAATACACTGTACATGCTGGGAACAGATGCCAGTGCTATTTGCCCTGTGTATGACAATGGGAGCGCAATAGTGACTCTTCTTACCAGAAAACAACTCTTGCTCGTAGGGCCAGAAACTGCATGTGACTCAACTCCATTTACGCCTGGGAAACAAACGCTAGCTCGCCTTACAAGAAACACACTCTGCTTTTGAGGAAAGAGCACTCTTCTACTCTACTGTGTTGACTTTAGGGCCAGATCAGTCAGGTTGCTCAGAACAAAAGAACTGTGCCTCCTACACACAGGGCCATATCTAGTTCAACTCTGCTTGGGAAACTGACAAGAACAGTAGCTCTACTTCAGCCCAATACACTGTTATTGCTGGGAACAGACGTGAGTGCTATTTGCACTGTGTATGGCAATGGCAGCACAATAGTGACTTTCCATACCAGAAAAAACTCTTGCTTGTATGACCAGAAACTGCATGTGTATTTCAACTCCATTTAGGACTGGGAAACAAATGCTAGCTCGCCTTACAAGAAACACACTCTGCTTTTGAGGAAAGAGCACTCTTCTACTCTACTGTGTTTCCTATAGGGCCAGAACAGTGAGCTTGCTGAGAACAAAAAAACTGTGCTTCCTACACACACGGGCCATATCTAGTTCAACTCTGCTTAGGAACATGACAAGAACAGTATATCCTCTTCAGTCCAATACACTGTACATGCTGGGAAGAGACGCCAGTGCTATTTGCCCTGTGTATGGCAAAGGGAGCGCAATAGTGACTCTTCTAACCAGAAAACAACTCTTGCTCGTAGGACCAGAAACTGCATGTTTATTTCAACTCCATTTAGGACTGGGAAACAAAAGCTAGCTCTCCTTACAAGAAACGTACTCTGCTTTTGAGAAAAGAGCACTCTTCTACTCTACTGTGTTTCCTTTATGGCCAGAACAGTGAGCTTGCTCAGAACAAAAGAACTGTACTTCCTACACACACGGGCCATATTTAGTTCAACTCTGCTTAGGAAACTGAAAAGAACAGTAGATCCTCTTCAGTCCAATACACTGTACTTGCTGGGAACAGACGCCAGTGCTATTTGCAGTGTGTATGCCAATGGGAGCGCAATAGTGACTCTTCTTACCAGAAAAAGCTCTTGCTCATAGGACCAGAAACTGCATGGGATTCAACTCCATTTCTGACTGGGAAACAAACACTAGCTCGCCTTTCAAGAAACACACTCTGCTTTTGATAAAAGGGCACTCTTCTACTCTACTGTGTTTCCTATGGGTCCGAACAGTGAGCTTGCTCAGAACAAAAGAACTGTGCTTCCTACACACACGGGCCATATCTGGTTCAACTCTGCTTAGGAAACTGACAAGAACAGTAGCTCCTCTTCAGTCCAATACACTGTACTTGCTGGGAACAGACGCGAGGGCTATTTGTACTGTGTAAGGCAAAAGGAGCACAATAGTGACTATTCTAACCAGAAAACAACTCCTGCTCGCAGGACAAGAAACTGCATGTGTATTTCAACTCCATTTAGGACTGGGAAACAAATGCTAGCTCGCCTTACAGGAAACACACTCTGCTTTTGAGAAAAGAGCTCTCTTCTACTCTACTGTGTTTCCTATGGGGTTCGAACAGTGAGCTTGCTCAGAACAAAAGAACTGTGCTTCCTACACACACGGGCCATATCTATTTCAACTCTGATTAGGAAACTTACGAGAACAGTAGCTCCTCTTCAGTCCAATACACTGTACTTGCTGGGAACAGATGCGCGAGCTATTCGCAATGTGTATGGCAATGGGAGCTCAATAGTGACTTTCCTTCCAAGAAAGCAACTCTTGCTCATAGGACCAAAAATTGCATGTGATTCAACTCCATTTAGGACTGGGAAACAAACGCTAGATCGCCTTACAAGAAACACACTCTCCTTTTGAGAAAAGAGCACTCTTCTCTTCCACTGTGTTTCCTATGGGGTCCGAACAATGAGCTTGCTCAGAACAAAAGATCTGTGCTTCCTACACACACGGGCCATATCTAGTTCAAGTCCGCTTAGGAAACTGACAAGAACAGTAGCGACTCTTCAGTTCAATATTCTGTACTTGCTGGGAACACACGCGAGTGCTATTTGCACTGTGTTTTGCAATGGGAGCACAATAGTGACTTTCCTTACCAGAAAACAATTCTTGCTCGTAGGACCAGAAACTGCATGGGATTCAACCCCATTTCGGACTGGGAAACAAACGCTAGATCGCCTTGCAAGAAACACAGTCTGCTTTTGAGAAAAGAGCACTCTTCTACTCTACTGTGTTTCCTATGGGGTCCGAACAGTGAGCTTGCTCAGAACAAAAGAACGTGCTTCCTACACAAACGGCCATATCTAGTTCAATTCTGCTTAGGAACCTGACAAAAACAGTAGATCCTCTTCAGTCCAATACAGTGTACATGCTGGGAACAGACGCCAGTGCTATTTGCCCTGTGTATGACAATGGGAGCGCAATAGTGACTCTTCTTACCAGAAAACAACTCTTGCTCGTAGTACCAGAAACTGCATGTGATTCAACTCCACTTAGGACTGAGAAACAAACACGAGCTCTCCGTACAAGAAACGTACTCTGCTTTTGAGAAAAGAGCACTCTTCTACTCTTCTGTGTTTCCTATGGGGTCCGAACAGTGAGGTTGCTCAGAGCAAAAGAACTGTGCTTCCTACACACACGGGCCATATCTAGTTCAACTCTGCTTAGGAAACTGAGAAGAACAGTAGATCCTCTTCAGTCCAGTACACTGTACTTGCTGGGAACAGACGCGAGTGCTATTTGCACTGTGTATGGCAATGGGAGCGCAATAGTGACTTTCCTTACCAGAAAACAACTCTTGCTCATAGGACCAGAAACTGCATGTGACTCAACTCCATTTAGGACTGGGAAACAAATGCTAGCTCGCCTTACAAGAAACACACTCTGCTTTTGAGAAAAGAGCACACTTCTACTCTACTGTGTTTCCTTTAAGGCCAGAATAGTCAGGTTGCTCAGAAGAAAAGAACTGTGCTTCCTACACACAAGGGCCATATCTAGTTCAACTCAGCTTAGGAAACTGACAAGAACAGTAGCTCCTCTTCAGTCCAATACACTGTACATGCTGGGAACAGATGCCAGTGCTATTTGCCCTGTGTATGACAATGGGAGCGCAATAGTGACTCTTCTTACCAGAAAACAACTCTTGCTCGTAGGACCAGAAACTGCATGTGACTCAACTCCATTTACGACTGGGAAACAAACGCTAGCTCGCCTTACAAGAAACACACTCTGTTTTTGAGAAAAGAGCACTCTTCTACTCTACTGTGTTGACTTTAGGGCCAGATCAGTCAGGTTGCTCAGAACAAAAGAACTGTGCCTCCTACACACAGGTCCATATCTAGTTCAACTCTGCTTAGGAAACTGACAAGAACAGTAGCTCCTCTTCAGTCCAATACACTGTACATGCTGGGAACAGACGCTAGTGCTATTTGCCCTGTGTATGACAATGGGAGCGCAATAGTGACTCTTCTTAACAGAAAACAACTCTTGCTCGTAGAACCAGAAACTGCATGTGATTCAACTCCATTTAGGAGAGGGAAACAAACGCTAGCTCGCCTTACAAGAAACATACAATGCTTTTGAGAAAAGAGCACTCTTCTACTATACTGTGTTTCTTTTAGGGCCAGAATAGTGAGCTTGCTCAGAACTAAAGAACTGTGCTTCCTACACACACGGCCATATCTAGTTCAACTGTGCTTATGAAACTGACAAGAACAGTAGATCCTCCTCAGTCCAATACAGTGTACTTGCTGGGAACAGACGCCAGTGTTATTTGCCCTGTGTATGACAATGGGAGCGCAATAGTGACTCTTCTTACCAGAAAACAACTCTTGCTCATAGGACCATAATCTGCATGGAATTCAACTCCAATTAGGACTGAGAAACAAACCCAAGCTCACCTTACAAGAAACAAACTCTGCTTCTGAGAAAAGGGCACTCTTCTACTCTACTGTGTTTCCTATGGGTTCCGAACAGTGAGCTTGCTCAGAACAAAAGAACTGTGCTTCCTACACACACGGGCCATATAGAGTTCAACTCTGCTTAGGAAACTAACAAGAACAGTAGCTCCTCTTAAGTCCAATACAATGTACTTGCTGGGAACAGACGCGAGTGCTATTTGCACTGTGTATGGCAAAGTGAGCGCAATAGTGATTTCCCTTACCAGAAAACAACTCTTGCTCGTAGGACCAAAAACTGCATGTGATTCAACTCCATTTAGGACTGGGAAACAAACACTAACTCGCCTTACAAGAAACACTCTCTGCTTTTGAGAAAAGAGCACTCTTCTACTCTACTGTGTTTCCTATGGGGTCCGAACAGTGAGCTTGCTCAGAACAAAACAACTGTGCTTCCTACACACACGAGCCATATCAAGTTCAACTCTGCTTAGGAAACTGACAAGAACAGTAGCTCCTCTTCAGTCCAATACACTGTACTTGCTGGGAACAGATGCGAGTGCTATTTGCACTGTGTATGACAATGGAAGCACAATAGTGACTCTTCTTACCAGAAAACAACTCTTGCTCGTAGGACCAGAAACTGCATGGGATTCAACTCCATTTCTGACTGGGAAACAAACACTAGCTCGCCTTACAAGAAACATACTCTGCTTTTGAGAAAAGAGCACTCTTCTACTCTACTGTGTTTTCTATGGGGTCCGAACAGTGAGCTTGCTCAGAACAAAAGAACTGTGCATCCTACACACGGGCCATATTTAGTTCAACTCTGCTTAGGAACCTGACAAGAACAGTAGCTCCTCTTCAGTCCAATACACTATACTTGCTGGGAACAGACGCGAGGGCTATTTGTACTGTGTATGGCAAAAGGAGCGCAATAGTGACTATTCTAACCAGAAAACAACTCTTGCTCTTAGGACCAGAAACTGCATGTGTATTTCAACTCCATTTAGGACTGGGAAACAAATGCTAGCTCGCCTTACAAGAAACACACTCTGCTTTTGAGAAAAGGGCTCTCTTGTACTCTACTGTGTTTCCTATGGGGTTCGAACAGTGAGCTTGCTCAGAACAAAAGAACTGTGCTTCCTACACACACGGGCCATATCTAGTTCAACTCTGATTAGGAAACTTACGAGAACAGTAGCTCCTCTTCAGTCCAATACACTGTACATGCTGGGAACAGACGCGAGTGCTATTTGCATTGTGTACGGCAATGGATGCACAATAGTGACTTCTTACCAGAAAACAACTCTTGCTCTTAGGACCTGAAACTGCATTTGATTCAATCCACTTAGGACTGGGAAACAAACACTAGCTCGCCTTACAAGAAACACGCTCTGCTTTTTTGAATAGGGCACACAACTACTCTACTGTGTTTCCTATGGGGTCCAAACAGTGAGCTTGCTCAGAACAAAAGAACGTGCTTCCTACACACGGGTCATATCTAGTTCAACTCTGCTTAGGAAACTGACAAGAACAGTAGCTCTACTTCAGCCCAATACACTGTTATTGCTGGGAACAGACGTGAGTGCTATTTGCACTGTGTATGGCAATGGGAGCACAATAGTGACTTTCCATACCAGAAAAAACTCTTGCTTGTATGACCAGAAACTGCATGTGTATTTCAACTCCATTTAGGACTGGGAAACAAATGCTAGATCCCCTTACAAGAAACACACTCTGCTTTTGAGGAAAGAGCACTCTTCTACTCTACTGTGTTTCCTATAGGGCCAGAACAGTGAGCTTGCTGAGAACAAAAAAACTGTGCTTCCTACACACACGGGCCATATCTAGTTCAACTCTGCTTAGGAACATGACAAGAACAGTATATCCTCTTCAGTCCAATACACTGTACATGCTGGGAACAGACGCCAGTGCTATTTGCCCTGTGTATGGCAGAGGGAGCGCAATAGTGACTCTTCTAACCAGAAAACAACTCTTGCTCGTAGGACCAGAAACTGCATGTGACTCAACTCCATTTACGACTGGGAAACAAACGCTAGCTCGCCTTACAAGAAACACACTCTGCTTTTGAGAAAAGAGCACTCTTCTACTCTACTGTGTTGACTTTAGGGCCAGATCAGTCAGGTTGCTCAGAACAAAAGAACTGTGCCTCCTACACACAGGGCCATATCTAGTTCAACTCTGCTTAGGAAACTGACAAGAACAGTAGCTCCTCTTCAGTCCAATACACTGTACATGCTGGGAACAGACGCCAGTGCTATTTGCCCTGTGTATGACAATGGGAGCGCAATAGTGACTCTTCTTAACAGAAAACAACTCTTGCTCGTAGAACCAGAAACTGCATGTGATTCAACTCCATTTAGGAGAGGGAAACAATCGCTAGCTCGCCTTACAAGAAACACACTCTGCTTTTGAGAAAAGAGCACTCTTCTACTCTACTGTATTGACTTTAGGGCCAGAGCAGTCAGGTTGCTCAGAACTAAAGAACTGTGCTTCCTACACACACGGCCATATCTAGTTCAACTGTGCTTATGAAACTGACAAGAACAGTAGATCCTCCTCAGTACAATACAGTGTACTTGCTGGGAACAGACGCCAGTACTATTTGCCCTGTGTATGACAATGGGAGCGCAATAGTGACTCTTCTTACCAGAAAACAACACTTGCTCGTAGGACCAGAATCTGCATGGAATTCAACTCCAATTACGACTGGGAAACAAACCCTAGCTCACCTTACAAGAAACAAACTCTGCTTCTGAGAAAAGGGCACTCTTCTACTCTACTGTGTTTCCTATGGGTTCCGAACAGTGAGCTTGCTCAGAACAAAAGAACTGTGCTTCCTACACACACGGGCCATATATAGTTCAACTCTGCTTAGGAAACTAACAAGAACAGTAGCTCCTCTTAAGTCCAATACAATGTACTTGCTGGGAACAGACGCGAGTGCTATTTGCACTGTGTATGGCAAAGGGAGCGCAATAGTGATTTCCCTTACCAGAAAACAACTCTTGCTCGTAGGACCAAAAACTGCATGTGATTCAACTCCATTTAGGACTGGGAAACAAACACTAGCTCGCCTTACAAGAAACACTCTCTGCTTTTGAGAAAGAGCACTCTTCTACTCTACTGTGTTTCCTATGGGGTTCGAACAGTGAGCTTGCTCAGAACAAAAGAACTGTGCTTCCTACACACACGGGCCATATCTAGTTCAACTCTGATTAGGAAACTTACGAGAACAGTAGCTCCTCTTCAGTCCAATACACTGTACATGCTGGGAACAGACGGGAGTGCTATTTGCATTGTGTACGGCAATGGATGCACAATAGTGACTTCTTACCAGAAAACAACTCTTGCTCTTAGGACCTGAAACTGCATTTGATTCATCCACTTAGGACTGGGAAACAAACACTAGCTCGCCTTACAAGAAACACGCTCTGCTTTTGAGAATAGGGCACACAACTACTCTACTGTGTTTCCTATGGGGTCCAAACAGTGAGCTTGCTCAGAACAAAAGAACGTGCTTCCTACACACGGGTCATATCTAGTTCAACTCTGCTTAGGAAACTGACAAGAACAGTAGCTCTACTTCAGCCCAATACACTGTTATTGCTGGGAACAGACGTGAGTGCTATTTGCACTGTGTATGGCAATGGGAGCACAATAGTGACTTTCCATACCAGAAAAAACTCTTGCTTGTATGACCAGAAACTGCATGTGTATTTCAACTCCATTTAGGACTGGGAAACAAATGCTAGCTCGCCTTACAAGAAACACACTCTGCTTTTGAGGAAAGAGCACTCTTATACTCTACTGTGTTTCTATAGGGCCAGAACAGTGAGCTTGCTGAGAACAAAAAAACTGTGCTTCCTACACACACGGGCCATATCTAGTTCAACTCTGCTTAGGAACATGACAAGAACAGTATATCCTCTTCAGTCCAATACACTGTACATGCTGGGAACAGACGCCAGTGCTATTTGCCCTGTGTATGGCAGAGGGAGCGCAATAGTGACTCTTCTAACCAGAAAACAACTCTTGCTCGTAGGACCAGATACTGCATGTTTATTTCAACTCCATTTAGGACTGGGAAACAAAAGCTAGCTCTCCTTACAAGAAACGTACTCTGCTTTTGAGAAAAGAGCACTCTTCTACTATACTGTGTTTCCTTTAGGGCCAGAATAGTGAGCTTGCTCAGAACTAAAGAACTGTGCTTCCTACACACACGGCCATATCTAGTTCAACTGTGCTTATGAAACTGACAAGAACAGTAGATCCTCCTCAGTCCAATACAGTGTACTTGCTGGGAACAGACGCCAGTGCTATTTGCCCTGTGTATGACAATGGGAGCGCAATAGTGACTCTTCTTACCAGAAAAAGCTCTTGCTCATAGGACCAGAAACTGCATGGGATTCAACTCCATTTCTGACTGGGAAACAAACACTAGCTCGCCTTTCAAGAAACACACTCTGCTTTTGATAAAAGGGCACTCTTCTACTCTACTGTGTTTCCTATGGGTCCGAACAGTGAGCTTGCTCAGAACAAAAGAACTGTGCTTCCTACACACACGGGCCATATCTGGTTCAACTCTGCTTAGGAAACTGACAAGAACAGTAGCTCCTCTTCAGTCCAATACACTGTACTTGCTGGGAACAGACGCGAGGGCTATTTGTACTGTGTAAGGCAAAAGGAGCACAATAGTGACTATTCTAACCAGAAAACAACTCCTGCTCGCAGGACAAGAAACTGCATGTGTATTTCAACTCCATTTAGGACTGGGAAACAAATGCTAGCTCGCCTTACAGGAAACACACTCTGCTTTTGAGAAAAGAGCTCTCTTCTACTCTACTGTGTTTCCTATGGGGTTCGAACAGTGAGCTTGCTCAGAACAAAAGAACTGTGCTTCCTACACACACGGGCCATATCTATTTCAACTCTGATTAGGAAACTTACGAGAACAGTAGCTCCTCTTCAGTCCAATACACTGTACTTGCTGGGAACAGATGCGCGAGCTATTCGCAATGTGTATGGCAATGGGAGCTCAATAGTGACTTTCCTTCCAAGAAAGCAACTCTTGCTCATAGGACCAAAAATTGCATGTGATTCAACTCCATTTAGGACTGGGAAACAAACGCTAGATCGCCTTACAAGAAACACACTCTCCTTTTGAGAAAAGAGCACTCTTCTCTTCCACTGTGTTTCCTATGGGGTCCGAACAATGAGCTTGCTCAGAACAAAAGATCTGTGCTTCCTACACACACGGGCCATATCTAGTTCAAGTCCGCTTAGGAAACTGACAAGAACAGTAGCGACTCTTCAGTTCAATATTCTGTACTTGCTGGGAACACACGCGAGTGCTATTTGCACTGTGTTTTGCAATGGGAGCACAATAGTGACTTTCCTTACCAGAAAACAATTCTTGCTCGTAGGACCAGAAACTGCATGGGATTCAACCCCATTTCGGACTGGGAAACAAACGCTAGATCGCCTTGCAAGAAACACAGTCTGCTTTTGAGAAAAGAGCACTCTTCTACTCTACTGTGTTTCCTATGGGGTCCGAACAGTGAGCTTGCTCAGAACAAAAGAACGTGCTTCCTACACAAACGGCCATATCTAGTTCAATTCTGCTTAGGAACCTGACAAAAACAGTAGATCCTCTTCAGTCCAATACAGTGTACATGCTGGGAACAGACGCCAGTGCTATTTGCCCTGTGTATGACAATGGGAGCGCAATAGTGACTCTTCTTACCAGAAAACAACTCTTGCTCGTAGTACCAGAAACTGCATGTGATTCAACTCCACTTAGGACTGAGAAACAAACATGAGCTCTCCGTACAAGAAACGTACTCTGCTTTTGAGAAAAGAGCACTCTTCTACTCTTCTGTGTTTCCTATGGGGTCCGAACAGTGAGGTTGCTCAGAGCAAAAGAACTGTGCTTCCTACACACACGGGCCATATCTAGTTCAACTCTGCTTAGGAAACTGAGAAGAACAGTAGATCCTCTTCAGTCCAGTACACTGTACTTGCTGGGAACAGACGCGAGTGCTATTTGCACTGTGTATGGCAATGGGAGCGCAATAGTGACTTTCCTTACCAGAAAACAACTCTTGCTCATAGGACCAGAAACTGCATGTGACTCAACTCCATTTAGGACTGGGAAACAAATGCTAGCTCGCCTTACAAGAAACACACTCTGCTTTTGAGAAAAGAGCACACTTCTACTCTACTGTGTTTCCTTTAAGGCCAGAATAGTCAGGTTGCTCAGAAGAAAAGAACTGTGCTTCCTACACACAAGGGCCATATCTAGTTCAACTCAGCTTAGGAAACTGACAAGAACAGTAGCTCCTCTTCAGTCCAATACACTGTACATGCTGGGAACAGATGCCAGTGCTATTTGCCCTGTGTATGACAATGGGAGCGCAATAGTGACTCTTCTTACCAGAAAACAACTCTTGCTCGTAGGACCAGAAACTGCATGTGACTCAACTCCATTTACGACTGGGAAACAAACGCTAGCTCGCCTTACAAGAAACACACTCTGTTTTTGAGAAAAGAGCACTCTTCTACTCTACTGTGTTGACTTTAGGGCCAGATCAGTCAGGTTGCTCAGAACAAAAGAACTGTGCCTCCTACACACAGGTCCATATCTAGTTCAACTCTGCTTAGGAAACTGACAAGAACAGTAGCTCCTCTTCAGTCCAATACACTGTACATGCTGGGAACAGACGCTAGTGCTATTTGCCCTGTGTATGACAATGGGAGCGCAATAGTGACTCTTCTTAACAGAAAACAACTCTTGCTCGTAGAACCAGAAACTGCATGTGATTCAACTCCATTTAGGAGAGGGAAACAAACGCTAGCTCGCCTTACAAGAAACACACAATGCTTTTGAGAAAAGAGCACTCTTCTACTATACTGTGTTTCTTTTAGGGCCAGAATAGTGAGCTTGCTCAGAACTAAAGAACTGTGCTTCCTACACACACGGCCATATCTAGTTCAACTGTGCTTATGAAACTGACAAGAACAGTAGATCCTCCTCAGTCCAATACAGTGTACTTGCTGGGAACAGACGCCAGTGTTATTTGCCCTGTGTATGACAATGGGAGCGCAATAGTGACTCTTCTTACCAGAAAACAACTCTTGCTCATAGGACCATAATCTGCATGGAATTCAACTCCAATTAGGACTGAGAAACAAACCCAAGCTCACCTTACAAGAAACAAACTCTGCTTCTGAGAAAAGGGCACTCTTCTACTCTACTGTGTTTCCTATGGGTTCCGAACAGTGAGCTTGCTCAGAACAAAAGAACTGTGCTTCCTACACACACGGGCCATATAGAGTTCAACTCTGCTTAGGAAACTAACAAGAACAGTAGCTCCTCTTAAGTCCAATACAATATACTTGCTGGGAACAGACGCGAGTGCTATTTGCACTGTGTATGGCAAAGTGAGCGCAATAGTGATTTCCCTTACCAGAAAACAACTCTTGCTCGTAGGACCAAAAACTGCATGTGATTCAACTCCATTTAGGACTGGGAAACAAACACTAACTCGCCTTACAAGAAACACTCTCTGCTTTTGAGAAAAGAGCACTCTTCTACTCTACTGTGTTTCCTATGGGGTCCGAACAGTGAGCTTGCTCAGAACAAAACAACTGTGCTTCCTACACACACGAGCCATATCAAGTTCAACTCTGCTTAGGAAACTGACAAGAACAGTAGCTCCTCTTCAGTCCAATACACTGTACTTGCTGGGAACAGATGCGAGTGCTATTTGCACTGTGTATGACAATGGAAGCACAATAGTGACTCTTCTTACCAGAAAACAACTCTTGCTCGTAGGACCAGAAACTGCATGGGATTCAACTCCATTTCTGACTGGGAAACAAACACTAGCTCGCCTTACAAGAAACATACTCTGCTTTTGAGAAAAGAGCACTCTTCTACTCTACTGTGTTTTCTATGGGGTCCGAACAGTGAGCTTGCTCAGAACAAAAGAACTGTGCATCCTACACACGGGCCATATTTAGTTCAACTCTGCTTAGGAACCTGACAAGAACAGTAGCTCCTCTTCAGTCCAATACACTATACTTGCTGGGAACAGACGCGAGGGCTATTTGTACTGTGTATGGCAAAAGGAGCGCAATAGTGACTATTCTAACCAGAAAACAACTCTTGCTCTTAGGACCAGAAACTGCATGTGTATTTCAACTCCATTTAGGACTGGGAAACAAATGCTAGCTCGCCTTACAAGAAACACACTCTGCTTTTGAGAAAAGGGCTCTCTTGTACTCTACTGTGTTTCCTATGGGGTTCGAACAGTGAGCTTGCTCAGAACAAAAGAACTGTGCTTCCTACACACACGGGCCATATCTAGTTCAACTCTGATTAGGAAACTTACGAGAACAGTAGCTCCTCTTCAGTCCAATACACTGTACATGCTGGGAACAGACGCGAGTGCTATTTGCATTGTGTACGGCAATGGATGCACAATAGTGACTTCTTACCAGAAAACAACTCTTGCTCTTAGGACCTGAAACTGCATTTGATTCAATCCACTTAGGACTGGGAAACAAACACTAGCTCGCCTTACAAGAAACACGCTCTGCTTTTTTGAATAGGGCACACAACTACTCTACTGTGTTTCCTATGGGGTCCAAACAGTGAGCTTGCTCAGAACAAAAGAACGTGCTTCCTACACACGGGTCATATCTAGTTCAACTCTGCTTAGGAAACTGACAAGAACAGTAGCTCTACTTCAGCCCAATACACTGTTATTGCTGGGAACAGACGTGAGTGCTATTTGCACTGTGTATGGCAATGGGAGCACAATAGTGACTTTCCATACCAGAAAAAACTCTTGCTTGTATGACCAGAAACTGCATGTGTATTTCAACTCCATTTAGGACTGGGAAACAAATGCTAGATCCCCTTAAAAGAAACACACTCTGCTTTTGAGGAAAGAGCACTCTTCTACTCTACTGTGTTTCCTATAGGGCCAGAACAGTGAGCTTGCTGAGAACAAAAAAACTGTGCTTCCTACACACACGGGCCATATCTAGTTCAACTCTGCTTAGGAACATGACAAGAACAGTATATCCTCTTCAGTCCAATACACTGTACATGCTGGGAACAGACGCCAGTGCTATTTGCCCTGTGTATGGCAGAGGGAGCGCAATAGTGACTCTTCTAACCAGAAAACAACTCTTGCTCGTAGGACCAGAAACTGCATGTGACTCAACTCCATTTACGACTGGGAAACAAACGCTAGCTCGCCTTACAAGAAACACACTCTGCTTTTGAGAAAAGAGCACTCTTCTACTCTACTGTGTTGACTTTAGGGCCAGATCAGTCAGGTTGCTCAGAACAAAAGAACTGTGCCTCCTACACACAGGGCCATATCTAGTTCAACTCTGCTTAGGAAACTGACAAGAACAGTAGCTCCTCTTCAGTCCAATACACTGTACATGCTGGGAACAGACGCCAGTGCTATTTGCCCTGTGTATGACAATGGGAGCGCAATAGTGACTCTTCTTAACAGAAAACAACTCTTGCTCGTAGAACCAGAAACTGCATGTGATTCAACTCCATTTAGGAGAGGGAAACAATCGCTAGCTCGCCTTACAAGAAACACACTCTGCTTTTGAGAAAAGAGCACTCTTCTACTCTACTGTATTGACTTTAGGGCCAGAGCAGTCAGGTTGCTCAGAACTAAAGAACTGTGCTTCCTACACACACGGCCATATCTAGTTCAACTGTGCTTATGAAACTGACAAGAACAGTAGATCCTCCTCAGTACAATACAGTGTACTTGCTGGGAACAGACGCCAGTACTATTTGCCCTGTGTATGACAATGGGAGCGCAATAGTGACTCTTCTTACCAGAAAACAACACTTGCTCGTAGGACCAGAATCTGCATGGAATTCAACTCCAATTACGACTGGGAAACAAACCCTAGCTCACCTTACAAGAAACAAACTCTGCTTCTGAGAAAAGGGCACTCTTCTACTCTACTGTGTTTCCTATGGGTTCCGAACAGTGAGCTTGCTCAGAACAAAAGAACTGTGCTTCCTACACACACGGGCCATATATAGTTCAACTCTGCTTAGGAAACTAACAAGAACAGTAGCTCCTCTTAAGTCCAATACAATGTACTTGCTGGGAACAGACGCGAGTGCTATTTGCACTGTGTATGGCAAAGGGAGCGCAATAGTGATTTCCCTTACCAGAAAACAACTCTTGCTCGTAGGACCAAAAACTGCATGTGATTCAACTCCATTTAGGACTGGGAAACAAACACTAGCTCGCCTTACAAGAAACACTCTCTGCTTTTGAGAAAGAGCACTCTTCTACTCTACTGTGTTTCCTATGGGGTTCGAACAGTGAGCTTGCTCAGAACAAAAGAACTGTGCTTCCTACACACACGGGCCATATCTAGTTCAACTCTGATTAGGAAACTTACGAGAACAGTAGCTCCTCTTCAGTCCAATACACTGTACATGCTGGGAACAGACGGGAGTGCTATTTGCATTGTGTACGGCAATGGATGCACAATAGTGACTTCTTACCAGAAAACAACTCTTGCTCTTAGGACCTGAAACTGCATTTGATTCATCCACTTAGGACTGGGAAACAAACACTAGCTCGCCTTACAAGAAACACGCTCTGCTTTTGAGAATAGGGCACACAACTACTCTACTGTGTTTCCTATGGGGTCCAAACAGTGAGCTTGCTCAGAACAAAAGAACGTGCTTCCTACACACGGGTCATATCTAGTTCAACTCTGCTTAGGAAACTGACAAGAACAGTAGCTCTACTTCAGCCCAATACACTGTTATTGCTGGGAACAGACGTGAGTGCTATTTGCACTGTGTATGGCAATGGGAGCACAATAGTGACTTTCCATACCAGAAAAAACTCTTGCTTGTATGACCAGAAACTGCATGTGTATTTCAACTCCATTTAGGACTGGGAAACAAATGCTAGCTCGCCTTACAAGAAACACACTCTGCTTTTGAGGAAAGAGCACTCTTATACTCTACTGTGTTTCTATAGGGCCAGAACAGTGAGCTTGCTGAGAACAAAAAAACTGTGCTTCCTACACACACGGGCCATATCTAGTTCAACTCTGCTTAGGAACATGACAAGAACAGTATATCCTCTTCAGTCCAATACACTGTACATGCTGGGAACAGACGCCAGTGCTATTTGCCCTGTGTATGGCAGAGGGAGCGCAATAGTGACTCTTCTAACCAGAAAACAACTCTTGCTCGTAGGACCAGATACTGCATGTTTATTTCAACTCCATTTAGGACTGGGAAACAAAAGCTAGCTCTCCTTACAAGAAACGTACTCTGCTTTTGAGAAAAGAGCACTCTTCTACTATACTGTGTTTCCTTTAGGGCCAGAATAGTGAGCTTGCTCAGAACTAAAGAACTGTGCTTCCTACACACACGGCCATATCTAGTTCAACTGTGCTTATGAAACTGACAAGAACAGTAGATCCTCCTCAGTCCAATACAGTGTACTTGCTGGGAACAGACGCCAGTGCTATTTGCCCTGTGTATGACAATGGGAGCGCAATAGTGACTCTTCTTACCAGAAAACAACTCTTGCTCGTAGGACCAGTATCTGCATGGAATTCAACTCCATTTAGGACTGGGAAACAAACCCAAGCTCACCTTACAAGAAACAAACTCTGCTTCTGAGAAAAGGGCACTCTTCTACTCTACTGTGTTTCCTATGGGTTCCCGAACAGTGAGCTTGCTCAGAACAAAAGAACTGTGCTTGCTACACACACGGGCCATATATAGTTCAACTCTGCTTAGGAAACTAACAAGAACAGTAGCTCCTCTTAAATCCAATACAATGTACTTGCTGGGAACAGACGCAAGTGCTATTTGCACTGTGTATGGCAAAAAGAGCGCAATAGTGATTTCCCTTACCAGAAAACAACTCTTGCTCATAGGACCAAAAACTGCATGTGATTCAACTCCATTTAGGACTGCTAAACAAACACTAGCTCGCCTTACAGGAAACACTCTCTGCTTTTGAGAAAAGAGCAATCTTCTACTCTACTGTGTTTCCTATGGGGTCCGAACAGTGAGCTTGCTCAGAACAAAACAACTGTGCTTCCTACACAAACGAGCCATATCAAGTTCAACTCTGCTTAGGAAACTGACAAGAACAGTAGCTCCTCTTCAGTCCAATACACTGTACTTGCTGGGAACAGATGCGAGTGCTATTTGCACTGTGTATGACAATGAAAGCACAATAGTGACTCTTCTTACCAGAAAACAACTCTTGCTCGTAGGACCAGAAACTGCATGGGATTCAACTCCATTTCTGACTGGGAAACAAACACTAGCTCGCCTTACAAGAAACATACTCTGCTTTTGAGAAAAGAGCACTCTTCTACTCTACTTTGTTTTCTATGGGGTCCGAACAGTGAGCTTGCTCAGAACAAAAGAACTGTGCATCCTACACACGGGCCATATTTAGTTCAACTCTGCTTAGGAACCTGACAAGAACAGTAGCTCCTCTTCACTCCAATACACTATACTTGCTGGGAACAGACGAGAGGGCTATTTGTACTGTGTATGGCAAAAGGAGCGCAATAGTGACTATTCTAACCAGAAAACAACTCTTGCTCTTAGGACCAGAAACTGCATGTGTATTTCAACTCCATTTAGGACTGGGAAACAAATGCTAGCTCGCCTTACAAGAAACACACTCTGCTTTTGAGAAAAGGGCTCTCTTCTACTCTACTGTGTTTCCTATGGGGTTCGAACAGTGAGCTTGCTCAGAACAAAAGAACTGTGCTTCCTACACACACGGGCCATATCTAATTCAACTCTGATTAGGAAACTTACGAGAACAGTAGCTCCTCTTCAGTCCAATACACTGTACATGCTGGGAACAGACGCGAGTGCTATTTGCATTGTGTACGGCAATGGATGCACAATACTGACTTCTTACCAGAAAACAACTCTTGCTCTTAGGACCTGAAACTGCATTTGATTCAATCCACTTAGGACTGGGAAACAAACACTAGCTCGCCTTACAAGAAACATGCTCTGCTTTTGAGAATAGGGCACACAACTACTCTACTGTGTTTCCTATGGGGTCCAAACAGTGACCTTGCTCAGAACAAAAGAACTGTGCTTCCTACACACGGGTCATATCTAGTTCAACTCTGCTTAGGAAACTGACAAGAACAGTAGCTCTACTTCAGCCCAATACACTGTTATTGCTGGGAACAGACGTGAGTGCTATTTGCACTGTGTATGGCAATGGGAGCACAATAGTGACTTTCCATACCAGAAAAAACTCTTGCTTGTATGACCAGAAACTGCATGTGTATTTCAACTCCATTTAGGACTGGGAAACAAATGCTAGCTCGCCTTACAAGAAACACACTCTGCTTTTGAGGAAAGAGCACTCTTCTACTCTACTGTGTTTCCTATAGGGCCAGAACAGTGAGCTTGCTGAGAACAAAAAAACTGTGCTTCCTACACACACGGGCCATATCTAGTTCAACTCTGCTTAGGAACATGACAAGAACAGTATATCCTCTTCAGTCCAATACACTGTACATGCTGGGAACAGACGCCAGTGCTATTTGCCCTGTGTATGGCAGAGGGAGCGCAATAGTGACTCTTCTAACCAGTAAACAACTCTTGCTCGTAGGACCAGAAACTGCATGTGATTCAACTCCATTTACGACTGGGAAACAAACGCTAGCTCGCCTTACAAGAAACACACTCAGCTTTTGAGAAAAGAGCACTCTTCTACTCTACTGTGTTGACTTTAGGGCCAGATTAGTCAGGTTGCTCAGAACAAAAGAACTGTGCCTCCTACACACAGTGCCATATCTAGTTTAACTCTGCTTAGGAAACTGACAAGAACAGTAGCTCCTCTTCAGTCCAATACACTGTACATGCTGGGAACAGACGCCAGTGCTATTTGCCCTGTGTATGAAAATGGGAGCACAATAGTGTCTCTTCTTAACAGAAAACAACTCTTGCTCGTAGAACCAGAAACTGCATGTGATTCAACTCCATTTAGGAGAGGGAAACAAATGCTAGCTCGCCTTACAAGAAACACACTCTGCTTTTGAGAAAAGAGCACTCTTCTACTCTACTGTGTTGACTTTAGGGCCAGATCAGTCAGGTTGCTCAGAACTAAAGAACTGTGCTTCCTATACACACGGCCATATCTAGTTCAACTGTGCTTATGAAACTGACAAGAACAGTAGATCCTCCTCAGTCCAATACAGTGTACTTGCTGGGAACAGACGCCAGTGCTCTTTGCCCTGTGTATGACAATGGGAGCGCAATAGTGACTCTTCTTACCAGAAAACAACTCTTGCTCCTAGGACCAGAATCTGCATGGAATTCAACTCCATTTACGACTGGGAAACAAACCCTAGCTCACCTTACAAGAAACAAACTCTGCTTCTGAGAAAAGGGCACTCTTCTACTCTACTGTGTTTCCTATGGGTTCCGAACAGTGAGCTTGCTCAGAACAAAAGAACTGTGCTTCCTACACACACGGGCCATATCTAGTTCAACTCTGATTAGGAAACTAACAAGAACAGTAGCTCCTCTTAAGTCCAATACAATGTACTTGCTGGGAACGGACGCGATTGCTATTTGCACTGTGTATGGCAAAGGGAGCGCAATAGTGATTTCCCTTACCAGAAAACAACTCTTGCTCGTAGAACCAAAAACTGCATGTGATTCAACTCCATTTAGGACTGGGATACAAACACTAGCTCGCCTTACAAGAAACAAACTCTGCTTCTGAGAAAAGGGCACTCTTCTACTCTACTGTGTTTTATATGGGTTCCGAACAGTGAGCTTGCTCAGAACAAAAGAACTGTGCTTCCTACACACACGGGCCATATCTAGTTCAACTCTGATTAGGAAACTTACGAGAACAGTAGCTCCTCTTCAGTCCAATACACTGTACATGCTGGGAACAGACGCGAGTGCTATTTGCATTGTGTACGGCAATGGATGCACAATAGTGATTTCTTACCAGAAAACAACTCTTGCTCTTAGGACCTGAAACTGCATTTGATTCAATCCACTTAGGACTGGGAAACAAACACTAGCTCGCCTTACAAGAAACACGCTCTGCTTTTGAGAATAGGGCACACAACTACTCTACTGTTTTTCCTATGGGGTCCAAACAGTGAGCTTGCTCAGAACAAAAGAACTGTGCTTCCTACACACGGGTCATATCTAGTTCAACTCTGCTTAGGAAACTGACAAGAACAGTAGCTCTACTTCAGCCCAATACACTGTTATTGCTGGGAACAGACGTGAGTGCTATTTGCACTGTGTATGGCAATGGGAGCACAATAGTGACTTTCCATACCAGAAAAAACTCTTGCTTGTATGACCAGAAACTGCATGTGTATTTCAACTCCATTTAGGACTGGGAAACAAATGCTAGCTCGCCTTACAAGAAACACACTCTGCTTTTGAGGAAAGAGCACTCTTCTACTCCACTGTGTTTCCTATAGGGCCAGAACAGTGAGCTTGCTGAGAACAAAAAAACTGTGCTTCCTACACACACGGGCCATATCTAGTTCAACTCTGCTTAGGAACATGACAAGAACAGTATATCCTCTTCAGTCCAATACACTGTACATGCTGGGAACAGACGCCAGTGCTATTTGCCCTGTGTATGGCAGAGGGAGCGCAATAGTGACTCTTCTAACCAGAAAACAACTCTTGCTCGTAGGACCAGATACTGCATGTTTATTTCAACTCCATTTAGGACTGGGAAACAAAAGCTAGCTCTCCTTACAAGAAACGTACTCTGCTTTTGAGAAAAGAGCACTCTTCTACTATACTGTGTTTCCTTTAGGGCCAGAATAGTGAGCTTGCTCAGAACTAAAGAACTGTGCTTCCTACACACACGGCCATATCTAGTTCAACTGTGCTTATGAAACTGACAAGAACAGTAGATCCTCCTCAGTCCAATACAGTGTACTTGCTGGGAACAGAAGCCAGTGCTATTTGCCCTGTGTATGACAATGGGAGCGCAATAGTGACTCTTCTTACCAGAAAACAACTCTTGCTCGTAGGACCAGTATCTGCATGGAATTCAACTCCATTTACGACTGGGAAACAATCCCTAGCTGACCTTACAAGAAACAAACTCTGCTTCTGAGAAAAGGGCACTCTTCTACTCTACTGTGTTTCCTATGGGTTCCGAACAGTGAGCTTGCTCAGAACAAAAGAACTGTGCTTGCTACACACACGGGCCATATATAGTTCAACTCTGCTTAGGAAACTAACAAGAACAGTAGCTCCTCTTAACTCCAATACAATGTACTTGCTGGGAACAGACGCGAGTGCTATTTGCACTGTGTATGTCAAAGGGAGCGCAATAGTGATTTCCCTTACCAGAAAACAACTCTTGCTCGTAGGACCAAAAACTGCATGTGATTCAACTCCATTTAGGACTGGGAAACAAACACTAGCTGGCCTTACAAGAAACACTCTCTGCTTTTGAGAAAAGAGCACTCTTCTACTCTACTGTGTTTCCTATGGGGTCCGAACAGTGAGCTTGCTCAGAACAAAACAACTGTGCATCCTACACACGGGCCATATTTAGTTCAACTCTGCTTAGGAACCTGACACGAACAGTAGCTCCTCTTCAGTCCAATACACTATACTTGCTGGGAACAGACGCGAGGGATATTTGTACTGTGTATGGCAAAAGGAGCGCAATAGTGACTATTCTAACCAGAAAACAACTCTTGCTCTTAGGACCAGAAACTGCATGTGTATTTCAACTCCATTTAGGACTGGGAAACAAATGCTAGCTCGCCTTACAAGAAACACACTCTGCTTTTGAGAAAAGGGCTCTCTTCTACTCTACTGTGTTTCCTATGGGTTTTGAACAGTGAGCTTGCTCAGAAAAAAAGAACTGTGCTTCCTACACACACGGGCCATATCTAGTTCAACACTGATTAGGAAACTTACGAGAACAGTAGCTCCTCTTCAGTCCCATACACTGTACATGCTGGGAACAGACGCGAGTGCTATTTGCATTGTGTACGGCAATGGATGCACAATAGTGACTTCTTACCAGAAAACAACTCTTGCTCTTAGGACCTGAAACTGCATTTGATTCAATCCACTTAGGACTGGGAAACAAACACTAGCTCGCCTTACAAGAAACACGCTCTGCTTTTGAGAATAGGGCACACAACTACTCTACTGTGTTTCCTATGGGGTCCAAACAGTGAGCTTGCTCAGAACAAAAGAACTGTGCTTCCTACACACGGGTCATATCTAGTTCAACTCTGCTTAGGAAACTGACAAGAACAGTAGCTCTACTTCAGCCCAATACACTGTTATTGCTGGGAACAGACGCCAGTGCTATTTGCCCTGTGTATGGCAGAGGGAGCGCAATAGTGACTCTTCTAACCAGAAAACAACTCTTGCTCGTAGGACCAGAAACTGCATGTGACTCAACTCCATTTACGACTGGGAAACAAACGCTAGCTCGCTTTACAAGAAACACACTCTGCTTTTGAGAAAAGAGCACACTTCTACTCTACTGTGTTGACTTTAGGGCCAGATCAGTCAGGTTGCTCAGAACAAAAGAACTGTGCCTCCTACACACAGGGCCATATCTAGTTCAACTCTGCTTAGGAAACTGACAAGAACAGTAGCTCCTCTTCAGTCCAATACACTGTACATGTTGGGAACAGACGCCAGTGCTATTTGCCCTGTGTATGACAATGGGAGCGCAATAGTGACTCTTCTTAACAGAAAACAACTCTTGCTCGTAGAACCAGAAACTGCATGTGATTCAACTCCATTTAGGAGAGGGAAACAAACGCTAGCTCGCCTTACAAGAAACACACTCTGCTTTTGAGAAAAGAGCACTCTTCTACTCTACTGTGTTGACTTTAGGGCCAGATCAGTCAGGTTGCTCAGAACTAAAGAACTGTGCTTCCTACACACACGGCCATATCTAGTGCAACTGTGCTTATGAAACTGACAAGAACAGTAGATCCTCCTCAGTCCAGTACAGTGTACTTGCTGGGAACAGACGCCAGTGCTATTTGCCCTGTGTATGACAATGGGAGCGCAATAGTGACTCTTCTTACCAGAAAACAACTCTTGCTCGTAGGACCAGATTCTGCATGGAATTCAACTCCATTTACGACTGGGAAACAAACCCTAGCTCACCTTACAAGAAACAAACTCTGCTTCTGAGAAAAGGGCACTCTTCTACTCTACTGTGTTTCCTATGGGGTCCAAACAGTGAGCTTGCTCAGAACAAAACAACTGTGCTTCCTACACACACGAGCCATATCAAGTTCAACTCCGCTTAGGAAACTGACAAGAACAGTAGCTCCTCTTCAGTCCAATACACTGTACTTGCTGGGAACAGATGCGAGTGTTATTTGCACTGTGTATGACAATGGAAGCACAATAGTGACTCTTCTTACCAGAAAACAACTCTTGCTCGTAGGACCAGTAACTGCATGGGATTCAACTCCATTTCTGACTGGGAAACAAACACTAGCTCGCCTTACAAGAAACATACTCTGCTTTTGAGAAAAGAGCACTCTTCTACTCTACTTTGTTTTCTATGGGGTCCGAACAGTGAGCTTGCTCAGAACAAAAGAACTGTGCATCCTACACACGGGCCATATTTAGTTCAACTCTGCTTAGGAACCTGACAAGAACAGTAGCTCCTCTTCAGTCCAATACACTGTTATTGCTGGGAACAGACGTGAGTGCTATTTGCACTGAGTATGGCAATGGGAGCACAATAGTGACTTTCCATACCAGAAAAAACTCTTGCTTGTATGACCAGAAACTGCATGTGTATTTCAACTCCATTTAGGACTGGGAAACAAATGCTAGCTCGCCTTACAAGAAACACACTCTGCTTTTGGGGAAAGAGCACTCTTCTACTCTACTGTGTTTCCAATAGGGCCAGAACAGTGAGCTTGCTGAGAACAAAAAAACTGTGCTTCCTACACACACGGGCCATATCTAGTTCAACTCTGCTTAGGAACATGACAAGAACAGTATATCCTCTTCAGTCCAATACACTGTACATGTTGGGAACAGACGCCAGTGCTATTTGCCCTGTGTATGGCAGAGGGAGCACAATAGTGACTCTTCTAACCAGAAAACAACTCTTGCTCGTAGGACCAGAAACTGCATGTTTATTTCAACTCCATTTAGGACTGGGAAACAAAAGCTAGCTCTCCTTACAAGAAACGTACTCTGCTTTTGAGAAAAGAGCACTCTTCTACTCTACTGTGTTTCCTTTATGGCCAGAACAGTGAGCTTGCTCAGAACAAAAGAACTGTGCTGCCTACACACACGGGCCATATCTGGTTCAACTCTGCTTAGGAAACTGACAAGAACAGTAGCTCCTCTTCAGTCCAATACACTGTACTTGCTGGGAACAGACGCGAGGGCTATTTGTACTGTGTATGGCAAAAGGAGCGCAATAGTGACTATTGTAACCAGAAAACAACTCTTGCTCGTAGGACCAGAATCTGCATGTGTATTTCAACTCCATTTAGGACTGGGAAACAAATGCTAGCTCGCCTTACAAGAAACACACTCTGCTTTTGAGAAAAGGGCTCTCTTCTACTCTACTGTGTTTCCTATGGGGTTCGAACAGTGAGCTTGCTCAGAACAAAAGAACTGTGCTTCCTACACACACGGGCCATATCTAGTTCAACTCTGCTTAGGAAACTGACAAGAACAGTAGCTCCTCTTCAGTCCAATACACTGTACTTGCTGGGAACAGATGCGCGTGTTATTTGCAATGTGTATGGCAATGGGAGCTCAATAGTGACTTTCCTTCCCAGAAAGCAACTCTTGCTCATAGGACCAAAAACTGCATGTGATTCAACTCCATTTAGGACTGGGAAACAAACGCTAGCTCGCCTTACAAGAAACATACTCTGCTTTTGAGAAAAGAGCACTCTTCTCCTCTACTGTGTTTTCTATGGGGTCCGAACAGTGAGCTTGCTCAGAACAAAAGAACTGTGCATCCTACACACGGGCCATATTTAGTTCAACTCTGCTTAGGAACCTGACAAGAACAGTAGCTCCTCTTCAGTCCAATACACTGTTATTGCTGGGAACAGACGTGAGTGCTATTTGCACTGTGTATGGCAATGGGAGCCCAATAGTGACTTTCCATACCAGAAAAAACTCTTGCTTGTATGACCAGAAACTGCATGTGTATTTCAACTCCATTTAGGACTGGGAAACAAATGCTAGCTCGCCTTACAAGAAACACACTCTGCTTTTGGGGAAAGAGCACTCTTCTACTCTACTGTGTTTCCTATAGGGCCAGAACAGTGAGCTTGCTGAGAACAAAAAAACTGTGCTTCCTACACACACGGGCCATATCTAGTTCAACTCTGCTTAGGAACATGACGAGAACAGTATATCCTCTTCAGTCCAATACACTGTACATGCTGGGAACAGACGCCAGTGCTATTTGCCCTGTGTATGGCAGAGGGAGCACAATAGTGACTCTTCTAACCAGAAAACAACTCTTGCTCGTAGGACCAGAACCTGCATGTTTATTTCAACTCCATTTAGGACTGGGAAACAAAAGCTAGCTCTCCTTACAAGAAACGTACTCTACTTTTGAGAAAAGAGCACTCTTCTACTCTACTGTGTTTCCTTTATGGCCAGAACAGTGAGCTTGCTCAGAACAAAAGAACTGTGCTTCCTACACACACGGGCCATATCTGGTTCAACTCTGCTTAGGAAACTGACAAGAACAGTAGCTCCTCTTCAGTCCAATACACTGTACTTGCTGGGAACAGACGCGAGGGCTATTTGTACTGTGTATGGCAAAAGGAGCGCAATAGTGACTATTGTAACCAGAAAACAACTCCTGCTCGTAGGACCAGAAACTGCATGTGTATTTCAACTCCATTTAGGACTGGGAAACAAATGCTAACTCGCCTTACAAGAAACACACTCTGCTTTTGAGAAAAGAGCTCTCTTCTACTCTACTGTGTTTCCTATGGGGTTCGAACAGTGAGCTTGCTCAGAACAAAAGAACTGTGCTTCCTACACACACGGGCCATATCTAGTTCAACTCTGATTAGGAAACTTACGAGAACAGTAGCTCCTCTTCAGTCCAATACACTGTACTTGCTGGGAACAGATGCGCGTGCTATTTGCAATGTGTATGGCAATGGGAGCTCAATAGTGACTTTCCTTCCCAGAAAGCAACTCTTGCTCATAGGACCAAAAACTGCATGTGATTCAACTCCATTTAGGACTGGGAAACAAACGCTAGCTCGCCTTACAAGGAACACACTCTGCTTTTGAGAAAAGAGCACTCTTCTCCTCTACTGTGTTTCCTATGGGGTCCGAACAATGAGCTTGCTCAGAACAAAAGATCTGTGCTTCCTACACACACCGGCCATATCTAGTTCAAGTCCGCTTAGGAAACTGACAAGAACAGTAGCGACTCTTCAGTTCAATATTCTGTACTTGCTGGGAACACACGCGAGTGCTATTTGCACTGTGTTTGGCAATGGGAGCGCAATAGTGACTTTCCTTACCAGAAAACAATTCTTGCTCGTAGGACCAGAAACTGCATGGGATTCAACTCCATTTCGGACTGGGAAACAAACGCTAGATTGCCTTACAAGAAACACACTCTGCTTTTGAGAAAAGAGCACTCTTCTACTCTACTGTGTTTCCTTTACGGCCAGAATAGTCAGGTTTGCTCAGAACAAAAGAACTGTGCTTCCTACACACAAGGGCCATATCTAGTTCAACTCAGCTTAGGAAACTGACAAGAACAGTAGCTCCTCTTCAGTCCAATACACTGTACATGCTGGGAACAGATGCCAGTGCTATTTGCCCTGTGTATGAAAATGGGAGCGCAATACTGACTCTTCTTACCAGAAAACAACTCTTGCTCGTAGGACCAGAAACTGCATGTGACTCAACTCCATTTACGACTGGGAAACAAACGCTAGCTTGCCTTACAAGAAACACACTCTGCTTTTGAGAAAAGAGCACTCTTCTACTCTACTGTGTTGACTTTAGGGCCAGATCAGTCAGGTTGCTCAGAACAAAAGAACTGTGCCTCCTACACACAGGGCCATATCTAGTTCAACTCTGCTTAGGAAACTGACAAGAACAGTAGCTCTACTTCAGCCCAATACACTGTTATTGCTGGGAACAGACGTGAGTGCTATTTGCACTGTGTATGGCAATGGGAGCACAATAGTGACTTTCCATACCAGAAAAAACTCTTGCTTGTATGACCAGAAACTGCATGTGTATTTCAATTCCATTTAGGACTGGGAAACAAATGCTAGCTCGCCTTACAAGAAACACACTCTGCTTTTGAGGAAAGAGCACTCTTCTACTCTACTGTGTTTCCTATAGGGCCAGAACAGTGAGCTTGCTGAGAACAAAAAAACTGTGCTTCCTACACACACGGGCCATATCTAGTTCAACTCTGCTTAGGAACATGACAAGAACTGTAGATCCTCTTCAGTCCAATACACTGTACTTGCTGGGAACAGACGCCAGTGCTATTTGTCCTATGTATGGCAATGGCAGCGCAATAGTGACTCTTCTTACCAGAAAACAACTCTTGCTCGTAAGAATAGAAACTGCATGTGATTCAACTCCTTTTAGGACTGGGAAACAAACGCTAGCTCGCCTTACAAGAAACACACTCTGCTTTAGAGAAAAGAGCACTCTTCCACTCTACTGTGTTTCCTATAGGGCCAGAACAGTGAGCTTGCTCAGAACATAAGAACTGTGCTTCCTACACACGGGCCATAACTAGTTCAACTCTGCTTAGGAAACTGACAAGAACAGTAGCTCCTCTTCAGTCCGATACACTGTACTTGCTGGGAACAGACGCGAGTGGTATTTGCACTGTGTATGGCAATGGGAGCGCAATAGTGTCTTTCCTTACCAGAAAACAATTCTTGCTCGTAGGACCAGAAACTGCATGGGATTCAACTCCATTTAGGACTGGGAACCAAAGCTAGATCGCCTTACAAGAAACACACTCTGCTTTTGAGAAAAGAGCACTCTTCTACTCTTCTGTGTTTCCTACAGGGCCAGAACAGTGAGCTTGCTCAGAACAAAAGAACTGTGCTTCCCACACACGGGCCATATCTAGTTCAACTCTGCTTAGGAAAGTGACAAGAACAGTAGATCCTCTTCAGTCCAATACACTGTACTTGCTGGGAACAGACGCCAGTGCTATTTGCACTGTGTATGGCAATTGGAGCACAATAGTGAAACGTCTTACCAGAAAACAACTCTTGCTCATAGAACAAAAAACTGCATGTGACTCAACTCCATTTAGGACTGGGAAACAATCTCTAGCTCGCTTTATAAGAAACACACTCTGCTTTTGAGAAAAGAGCACTCTTCTACTCTACTGTGCTTCCTATAGGGCCAGAACAGTGAGCTTGCTCAGAAAAAAAGAACTGTGCTTCCTAAACACACGGGCCATATCTAGTTCAACTCTTCTTAGGAAACTGACAAGAACAGTAGCTCCTCTTCAGTCCAATACACTGTACTTGCTGGGAACAGACGGGAGGGCTATTTGCACTGTGTATGGCAATGGGAGCACTATAGTGACTTTCCTTACCAGAAAACAACTCTTGCTCGTAGGACCAGAAACTGCATGTGATTCCACTCCATTTAGGAATGGGAAACAAAAGCTAGCTCGCCTTAAAAGAAACACACTCTACGTTTGAGAAAAAAGCACTCTTCTACTCTACTGTGTTTTCTATGGGGTCCGAACAGTGAGCTTGCTCAAAACAAAAAAACTGTGCTTCCTACACACACGGCCATATCTAGTTCAAGTCTGCTTAGGAACCTGACAAGAACAGTAGATCCTCTTCAGTCCAATACACTGTACTTGCTGGGAACAGACGCGAGTGCTATTTGCACAGTGTATGGCAATGGGAGCGCAATGTGACTTTCCTTACCAGAAAACAACTCTTGTTCGTAGGACCTGAAACTCCATGTGATTCAACTCCATTTAGGACTAGGAAACAAACGCTAGCTTGCCTTACAAGAAACACACTCTGCTTTTGAGAAAAGAGCACTCTTCTACTCTACTGTGTTTCATATAGGGCCAGAACAGTGAGCTTGCTCAGAACATAAGAACTGTGCTTCCTACACACACGGGCCATATCTAGTTCAACTCTTCTTAGGAAACTGACAAGAACAGTAGCTCCTCTTCAGTCCAATACACTCTACATGCTGGGAACAGACACCAGTGCTATTTGTCCTGTGTATGGTAATGGCAGCGCAATAGTGACTCTTCTTACCATAAAACAACTCTTGCTCGTAGGACCAGAAACTGCATGTGATTCAACTCCATTTAGGACTGGGAAACAAACACTAGTTCGCCTTACAAGAAACACACTCTGCATTAGAGAAAAGAGCACTCTTCTGCTCTACTGTGTTTCCTATAGGGCCAGAACAGTGAACTTGCTCAGAACATAAGAACTGTGCTTCCTACACACACGGGCCATAACTACTTCAACTCTGCTTATGAAACTGACAAGAACAGTAGCTCCTCTTCAGTCCGATACACTGTACTTGCTGGGAACAGAAGCGAGTGCTATTTGCACTGTGTATGGCAATTGGAGCACAATAGTGACTCGTCTTACCAGAAAACAACTCTTGCTCGTAGGACCAAAAACTGCATGTGACTCAACTCCATTTAGGACTGGGAAACAAACTCTAGCTCACCTTACAAGAAACACACTCTGCTTTTGAGAAAAGAGCACTCTTCTACTCTACTGTGTTTCCTATAGGGCCAGAACAGTTACCTTGCTCAGAAAAAATGAACTGTGCTTCCTAGACACAAGGGCCATACCTAGTTCACCTCTTCTTAGGAAACTGAGAAGAACAGTAGCTCCTCTTCAGTCCAATACACTGTACTTGCTGGGAACAGACGCGTGTGCTATTTACACTCTGTATGGCAATGAGAGCGCAATAGTGACTTTCCTTACCAGAAAACAACTCTTGCTCGTAGGACTACAAACTGCATGTGATTCAACCCCATTTAGGACTGGGAAACAAATGCTAGCTCGCCTTACAAGAAACACACTCTGCTTTAGAAAAAGAGCACTCTTCTACTCTACTGTGTTTCATACAGGGCCAGAACAGTGAGCTTGCTCAGAACAAAAGAACTGTGCTTCCCACACGAAACATATCTAGTTCAACTCTGCTTAGATAACTGACAAGAACAGTAGATCCTCTTCAGTCCAGTACACTGTACTTGCTGGGAACAGACGCCAGTGCTATTTGCACTGTGTATGGCATTTGGAGCACAATAGTGACTCGTCTTACCAGAAAACAACTCTAGCTCATAGAACAAAAAACTGCATGTGACTCAACTCCATTTAGGACTGGGAAACACTCTCTAGCTCGCTTTACAAGAAACACACTCTGCTTTAGAGAAAAGAGCACTCATCTACTCTACTGTGTTTCCTATGGGGTCCGAACAGTGAGCTTGCACAGAACAAATGAACTGTGCTTCCTACACACACGGCCATATCTAGTTCAAGTCTGCTTAGGAACATGACAAGAACAGTAGATCCTCTTCAGTCCAATACACTGTACTTGCTGGGAACAGACGCCAGTGCTATTTGTCCTGTGTATGGCAATGGCAGCACAATAGTGACTCTTCTTACCATAAAACAACTCTTGCTCATAGGACCAGAAACTGCATGTGATTCAACTCCATTTAGGACAGGGAAACAAACGCTAGCTCGCATTACAAGAAACACACTCTGCATTAGAGAAAAGAGCCTTCTTCTACTCTACTGTGTTTCCTATAGGGCCAGAACAGTGAGCTTGCTCAGAACATAAGAACTGTGCTTCCTACACACGGGCCATATCTACTTCAACTCTGCTTAGGAAAATGACAAGAAAAGTAGCTCCTCTTTAGTCCGATACACTGTACTTGCTGGGAACAGACGCGAGTGCTATTTGCACTGTGTATGGCAATGGGAGCGCAATAGTGACTTTCCTTACCAGAAAACAACTCTTGCTCATAGGACCAGAAACTGCATGTGATTCAACTCCATTTAGGACTGGGAAACAAACGATAGTTTGCCTTACAAGAAACACACTCTGCTTTTGAGAAAAGAGCACTCTTCTACTCTACTGTGTTTCCTATAGGGTCCGAACAGTGAGCTTGCTCAGAACAAAAGAACTGTGCTTCCTACACACACGGCCATATCTAGTTCAAGTCTGCTTAGGAAACTGACAAGAACTGTAGATCCTCTTCAGTCCAATACACTGTACTTGCTGGGAACAGATGCCAGTGCTATTTGTCCTGTGTATGGCAATGGCAGCGCAAAAGTGACTCTTCTTACCAGAAAACAACTCTTACTCGTGGACCAGAAACTGCATGTGATTCAACTCCATTTAGGACTGGGAAACAAACTCTAGCTCGCTTTACAAGAAACACACTCTGCTTTTGAGAAAAGAGCACTCTTCTACTCTACTGTGTTTCCTATAGGGCCTGAACAGTGAGCTTGCTCAGAAAAAAAGAACTGTGCTTCCTACACACACGGGCCATATCTAGTTCAACTCTGCTTAGGAATCTGAGAAGAACAGTAGTGCCTCTTCAGTCCAATACACTGTACTTGCTGGGGACAGATGGGAGGGCTATTTGCACTGTGTATGGCAATGGGAGCACATTAGTGACTTTCCTTACCAGAAAACAACTCTTGCTCCTAGGAACACAAACTGCATGTGATTCCACTCCATTTCGGAATGGGAAACAAACGCTAGCTCGCCTTAAAAGAAACACACTCTGCTTTTGAGAAAAAAGCACTCTTCTATTCTACTGTGTTTCCTATGGGGTCTGAACAGTGAGCTTGCTCAGAAAAAAAAACTGTGCTTCCTACACACACGGCCATATCTAGTTCAAGTCTGCTTAGGAACCTGACAAGAACAGTAGATCCTCTTCAGCTCAATACACTGTACTTGCTGCGAACAGATGCCAGTGCTATATGTCCTGTGTATCCAATGGCAGTGCAATAGTGACTCTTCTTACCATAAAACAACTCTTGCTCGTAGAACCAGAAACTGCATGGGATTCAACTCCATTTAGGACTGCGAAACAAACGCTAGCACGCCTTACAAGAAATACACTCTGCTTTAGAGAAAAGAGCCCTCTTCTACTCTACTGTGTTTCCTATGGGGTCCAAACAGTGAGCTTGCAAAGAACAAAAGAACTGTGCTTCCTACAAACACGGATCATATCTAGTTCAACTCTGCTTAGGAAACTGTCAAGAACATTAGCACCTATCCAGTCCAATACACTGTACTTGCTGGGAACAGAGGCGAGAGCTATTTGCACTGTGTATGGCAATGGGAGCCCAATGTGACTTTCCTTACCAGAAAAGAACTCTTGATCGTAGGACCAGAAACTGCAAGTGATTCAACTCCATTTAGGACTAGGAAACAAACGCTAGCTCGCCTTACAAGAAACACACTCCGCTTTTGAGAAAAGAGCACTCTTCTTCTCTTCTGTGTTTCCTATAGGGCCAGAACTGTGAGCTTGCTCAGAACATAAGAACTGTGCTTCCTACACACACGGGCCATATCGAGTTCAACTCTGCTTAGGAACCTGACAAGAACAGTAGCTCCTCTTCCTTCCAATACACTGTAATTGCTGGGAACAGACGCATGTGCTATTTGCACTGTGTATGGCAATGGGAGCGCAATAGTGACTTTCCTTACCAGAAAACAACTCTTGCTCATAGGACCAGAAACTGCATGTGATTCCACTCCATTTAGGACAGGAAACAAACGCAAGCTCGCCTTACAAGAAACACACTCTGCTTTTGAGAAAAGAGCACTCTTCTACTCTACTGTGCTCCCTATGGGGTCCGATCAGTGAGCTTGCTCAGAACAAAAGAACTGTGCTTCGTATACATGACCATATCTAGTTCAATTCTGTTTAGGAACCTGACAAGAACAGTAGATCCTCTTCAGTCCAATATACTGTACTTGCTGGAACAGACGCCAGTGCTATTTGTCCTGTGTATGGCAATGGCAGCGCAATAGTGACTCTTCTTACCATAAAAAAACTCTTGCTCATAGGACCAGAAACTGCAAGTGTTTAAACTCCATTTAGGACTGGGAAACAAAAGCTAGATCACCTTACAAGAAACACACTCTGCTTTAGAGAAAAGAGCAGTCTTCTAGTCTACTGTGTTTCCTATAGGGCCAAAACAGTGAGCTTGCTCAGAACAAAAGAACTGTGCTTCCTACACACGGGCCATATCTAGTTCAACTCTGCTTAGGAAACTGAGAAGAAGAGTAGCTCCTCTTCAGTCCAATACACCGTACTTGCTGGGAACAGACGCGAGGGCTATTTGCACTGTGTATGGCAATGGGAGCGCAATAGTGACTTTCTTTACCAGAAAACAACTCTTGCTCGTAGGTCCAGAAACTGCATGTGATTCCACTCCATTTAGGACTGGGAAACAAACGGTAGCTCGCCTTACAAGAAACACACTCTGCTTTAGAGAAAAGAGCACTCTTCTACTCTACTGTGTTTCCTATGGGGTCCAAACAGTGAGCTTGCTCAGAACAAAAGAACTGTGCTTCCTACACACACGGCCATATCTAGTTCAACTCTGCTTAGGAAACTGACAAGAACAGTAGCTCCTATTCAGTCCAATACAGTGTACTTGCTGGGAAAAGACGCCAGTGCTATTTGCCTTGTGTAGGGCAATGGGAGCACAATAGTGACTTTCCTTACCATAAAACAACTCTTGCTCATAGGACCAGAAACTGCGTGTGATTCAACTCCATTTAGGTCTGGGAAACAAATGCTAGCTCGCCTTACATGAAACACACTCTGCTTTTGAGAAAAGAGCACTCTTCTACTCTACTGTGTTTCCTATGGGGTCCGAACAGTGAGCTTGCTCAGAACAAAAGAACTGTGCTTCCTACACACAAGGGCCATATCTAGTTCAACTCTGCTTAGGAAACTGACAAGAACAGTAGCTCCTTTTCAGTCTAATACACTGTACTTGCGGGGAAGAGACGCGAGTGCTATTTTCACTGTGTATGGCAATTAGAGCACAATAGTGACTCGTCTTACCAGAAAACAACTCTTGCTCGTAGGACAAAAAACTGCATGTGACTCAACTCCATTTAGGACTGGGAAACAAACGCTAGCTCGCCTTACAAGAAACACACTCTGCTTTTGAGAAAAGAGCACTCTTCTACTCTACTGTGTTTCCTATGGAGTCCAAACACTGAACTTGCTCAGAACAAAAGAACTGTGCTTCCTACACACACGGCCATATCTAGTTCAATTCTGCTTAGGAACCTGACAAGAACAGTAGATCCTCTTCAGTCCAATACACTGTACTTGCTGGGAACAGACGCCAGTGCTATTTGTCCTGTGTATGGCAATGGCAGCGCAAAAGTGACTCTTCTTACCATAAAACAACTCTTGCTCGTAGGACTAGAAACTGCATGTGATTCAACTCTATTTAGGACTGGGAAACAAACGCTAGCTTGCCTTACAAGAAACACACTCTGCTTTAGAGAAAAGAGCACTCTTCTACTCTACTGTGTTTCCTATAGGGCCAGAACAGTGAGCTTGCTCAGAACAAAAGAGCTTGTCTTCCTACACACGGGACATAACTAGTTCCACTCTGCTTAGGAAACTGACAAGAATAGTAGCTCCTCTTCAGTCCGATACAATGTACTTGCTGGGAACAGATGCGAGTGCTATTTGCACTGTGTATGGCAATGGGAGCGCAATAGTGACTTTCCTTACCAGAAAACATCTCTTGCTCGTAGGACCAGAAACTGCATGAGACTCAACTCCATTTATGACTGGGAAACAAATGCTAGCTCAATGTCCAAGAAACACACTCTCCTTTTGAGAAAAGAGCACTTGTCTACTCTACTGTGTTTCCTATGTGTTCGAAAAGTGAGCTTGCTCAGAACAAAAAAACTGTGCTTCCTACACACACGGCCATATCTAGTTAAAGACTGCTTAGGAACCTGACAAGAACAGTAGATCCTCTTCAGTCCAATACACTGTACTTGCTGGGAACAGACGCCAATGCTATTTGTCCTGTGTATGGCAATTGCAGCGCAATAGTGACTCTTCTTACCAGAAAACAACTCTTGCTCGTGGACCAGAAACTGCATGTGATTCAACTCCATTTAGGACTGGGAAACAAACTCTAGCTCGCTTTACAAGAAACACACTCTGCTTTTGAGAAAAGAGCACTCTTCTACTCTACTGTGTTTCCTATAGGGCCAGAACAGTGAGCTTGCTCAGAAAAAAAGAACTGTGCTTCCTACACACACGGGCCATATGTAGTTCAACTCTGCTTAGGAAACTGAGAAGAAGAGTAGCTCCTCTTCTTTCCAATACACTGTACTTGCTGGGAAGAAATGGGAGGGCTATTTGCACTGTGTATGTCAATGGGAGCACAATAGTGACTTTCCTTAACAGAAAACAACTCTTGCTCATAGGAACACAAACTGCATGTGATTCCACTCCATTTAGGAATGGGAAACAAACGCTAGCTCGCCTTAAAAGAAACACACTCTGCTTTTGAGAAAAAAGCACTCTTCTACTCTACTGTGTTTCCTATGGGGTCCGAACAGTGAGCTTGCTCAGAACAAAAAAACTGTGCTTCCTACACACACGGCCGTAATTAGTTCAAGTCTGCTTAGGAACCTGACAAGAACAATAGATCCTCTTCAGCCCAATATACTGTACTTGCTGCGAACAGACGCCAGTGCTATTTGTCCTGTGTATGGCAATGGCAGTGCAATAGTGACTCTTCTTAACATAAAACAACTCTTGCTCGTAGTACCAGAAACTGCATGGGATTCAACTCCATTTAGGACTGCGAAACAAACGCTAGCACGCCTTACAAGAAATACACTATGCTTTAGAGTAAAGAGCACTCTTCTACTCTACTGTGTTTCCTATGGGGTCCAAACAGTGAGCTTGCAAAGAACAAAAGAACTGTGCTTCGTACAAACACGGATCATATCTAGTTCAACTCTGCTTAGGAAATTGACAAGAACATTAGGACCTATCCAGTCCAATACACTGTACTTGCTGGGAACAGAGGCGAGTGCTATTTGCACTGTGTATGGCAATGGGAGCGCAATGTGACTTTCCTTACCAGAAAAGAACTCTTGATCGTAGGACCTGAAACTGCATGTGATTCAACTCCATTTAGGACTAGGAAACAAACGCTAGCTCGCCTTACAAGAAACACACTCCGCTTTTGAGAAAAGAGCACTCTTCTTCTCTACTGTGTTTCCTATAGGGCCAGAACAGTGAGCTTGCTCAGAACATAAGAACTGTGCTTCCTACACACACGGGCCATATCGAGTTCAACTCTGCTTAAGAACCTGACAAGAACAGTAGCTCCTCTTCATTCCAATACACTGTACTTGCTGGGAACAGTCGCATGTGCTATTTGCACTGTGTATGGCAATGGGAGCGCAATAGTGACTTTCCTTACCAGAAAACAACTCTTGCTCGTAGGACCAGAAACTGTATGTGATTCCACTCCATTTAGGACTGGAAACAAATGCAAGCTCGCCTTACAAGAAACACACTCTGCTTTGGAGAAAAGAGCACTCTTCTACTCTACTGTGCTCCCTATGGGGTCCGAACAGTGAGCTTGCTCAGCACAAAAGAACTGTGCTTCGTACACACGACCATATCTAGTTCAATTCTCTTTAGGAACCTGACAAGAACAGTAGATCCTCTTCAGTCCAATATACTGTACTTGCTGGGAACAGACGCCAGTGCTATTTGTCCTGTGTATGGCAATGGCAGCGCAATAGTGACTCTTCTTACCATAAAACAACTCTTGCTCATAGGACCAGAAACTGCAAGTGTTTCAACTCCATTTAGGACTGGGAAACAAAAGCTGGCTCACCTTACAAGAAACACACTCTGCTTTAGAGAAAAGAGCACTCTTCTAGTCTACTGTGTTTCCTATAGGGCCAGAACAGTGAGCTTGCTCAGAACAAAAGAATTGTGCTTCCTACACACGGGCCATATCTAGTTCAACTCTGCTTAGGAACCTGACAAGAACAGTAGATCCTCTTCAGTCCAATACACTGTACTTGCTGGGAACAGACTCCAGTGCTATTTGTCCTGTGTATGGCAATGGCAGCGCAATAGTGACTCTTCTTACCAGAAAACAACTCTTGCTCATAGTACCAGAAACTGCATGTGATTCAACTCCATTTAGGCCTGGGAAACAAACTCTAGCTCGCTTTACAAGAAACACACTCTGCTTTTGAGAAAAGAGCACTCTTCTACTCTACTGTGTTTCCTATAGGGCCAGAACAGTGAGCTTGCTCAGAAAAAAAGAACTGTGCTTCCTACACACGGGCCATATCTAGTTCAACTCTGCTTAGGAAACTGAGAAGAACAGTAGCTCCTCTTCAGTCCAATACACTGTACTTGCTGGGAAAAGACGCGAGTGCTATTTGCCTTGTGTAGGGCAATGGGAGCACAATAGTGACTTTCCTTATCATAAAACAACTCTTGCTCATAGGACCAGAAACTGCATGTGATTCAACTCCATTTAGGTCCTGGAAACAAATGCTAGCTCGCCTTACATGAAACACACTCTGCTTTTGAGAAAAGAGCACTCTTCTACTCTACTGTGTTTCCTATGGGGTCCGAACAGTGAGCTTACTCAGAACAAAAGAACTGTGCTTCCTACACACAAGGGCCATATCTAGTTCAACTCTGCTTAGGAAACTGATAAGAACAGTAGCTCCTTTTCAGTCCAATACACTGTACTTGCGGGGAAGAGACGCGAGTGCTATTTGCACTGTGTATGGCAATTAGAGCACAATAGTGACTCGTCTTACCAGAAAACAACTCTTGCTCGTAGGACAAAAAACTGCATGTGACTCAACTCCATATAGGCCTGGGAAACAAACGCTAGCTTGCCTTACAAGAAACACACTCTGCTTTTGAGAAAAGAGCACTCTTCTACTCTACTGTGTTACCTATGGAGTCCAAACACTGAACTTGCTTAGAACAAAAGAACTGTGCTTCCTACACACATGGTCATATCTAGTTCAATTCTGCTTAGGAACCTGACAAGAACGGTAGATCCTCTTCAGTCCAATACACTGTACTTGCTGGGAACAGACGCCAGTGCTATTTGTCCTGTGTATGGCAATGGCAGCGCAAAAGTGACTCTTCTTACCATAAAACAACTCTTGCTCGTAGGACTAGAAACTGCATGTGATTCAACTCCATTTAGGACTGGGAAACAAACGTTAGCTCGCCTTACAAGAAACACACTCTGCATTAGAGAAAAGAGCACTCTTCTACTCTACTGTGTTTCCTATAGGGCCAGAACAGTGAGCTTGCTCAGAACAAAAGAGCTGTGCTTCCTACACACGGGCCATAACTAGTTCCACTCTGCTTAGGAAACTGACAAGAACAGTAGCTCATCTTCAGTCCAATACACTGTACTTGCTGGGAACAGACGCGAGGGCTATTTGTACTGTGTATGGCAAAAGGAGCGCAATAGTGACTATTCTAACCAGAAAACAACTCCTGCTCGTAGGACCAGAAACTGCATTTGTATTTCAACTCCATTTAGGACTGGGAAACAAATGCTAGCTCGCCTTACAAGAAACACACTCTGCTTTTGAGAAAAGAGCTCTCTTCTACTCTACTGTGTTTCCTATGGGGTTCGAACAGTGAGCTTGCTCAGAACAAAAGAACTGTGCTTCCTACACACACGGGCCATATCTAGTTCAACTCTGATTAGGAAACTTACGAGAACAGTAGCTCCTCTTCAGTCCAATACACTGTACTTGCTGGGAACAGATGCGCGTGCTATTTGCAATGTGTATGGCAATGGGAGCTCAATAGTGACTTTCCTTCCCAGAAAGCAACTCTTGCTCACAGGACCAAAAACTGCATGTGATTCAACTCCATTTAGGACTGGGAAACAAACGCTAGCTCGCCTTACAAGAAACACACTCTGCTTTTGAGAAAAGAGCACTCTTCTCCTCTACTGTGTTTCCTATGGGGTCCGAACAATGAGCTTGCTCAGAACAAAAGATCTGTGCTTCCTACACACACGGGCCATATCTAGTTCAAGTCCGCTTAGGAAACTGACAAGAACAGTAGCGACTCTTCAGTTCAATATTCTGTACTTGCTGGGAACACACACGAGTGCTATTTGCACTGTTTGGCAATGGGAGCGCAATAGTGACTTTCCTTACCAGAAAACAATTCTTGCTCGTAGGACCAGAAACTGCATGGGATTCAACTCCATTTCGGACTGGGAAACAAACGCTAGATCGCCTTACAAGAAACACAGTCTGCTTTTGAGAAAAGAGCACTCTTCTACTCTACTGTGTTTCCTATGGGGTCTGAACAGTGAGCTGGCTCAGAACAAAAGAACTGTGCTTCCTACACAAATGGCCATATCTAGTTCAATTCTGCTTAGGAACCTGACAAAAACAGTAGATCCTCTTCAGTCCAATACACTGTACATGCTGGGAACAGACGCCAGTGCTATTTGCCCTGTGTATGACAATGGGAGCGCAACAGTGACTCTTCTTACCAGAAAACAACTCTTGCTCGTAGTACCAGAAACTGCATGTGATTCAACTCCACTTAGGACTGAAAAACAAACACGAGCTCGCCGTACAAGAAACGTACTCTGCTTTTGAGAAAAGAGCACTCTTCTACTCTTCTGTGTTTCCTATGGGGTCCGAACAGTGAGGTTGCTCAGAACAAAAGAACTGTGCTTCCTACACACACGGGCCATATCTAGTTCAACTCTGCTTAGGAAACTGGGAAGAACAGTAGATCCTCTTCAGTCCAGTACACTGTACTTCCTGGGAACAGACGCGAGTGCTATTTGCACTGTGTATGGCAATGGGAGCGCAATAGTGAGTTTCCTTACCAGAAAACAACTCTTGCTCATAGGACCAGAAACTGTATGTGACTCAACTCCATTTAGGACTGGGAAACAAATGCTAGCTCGCCTTACAAGAAACACACTCTCCTTTTGAGAAAAGAGCACTCTTCTACTCTACTGTGTTTCCTTTACGGCCAGAATAGTCAGGTTGCTCAGAACAAAAGAACTGTGCTTCCTACACACAAGGGCCATATCTAGTTCAACTCAGCTTAGGAAACTGACAAGAACAGTAGCTCCTCTTCAGTCCGATACACTGTACTTGCTGGGAACAGACGCGAGTGCTATTTGCCCTGTGTATGACAATGGGAGCACAATAGTGACTCTTCTTACCAGAAAACAACTCTTGCTCGTAGGACCAGAATCTGCATGTGATTCAACTCCATTTAGGACTGGGAAACAAACGCTAGCTCGCCTTACAAGAAACACACTCTGCTTTTGAGAAAAGAGCACTCTTCTACTCTTCTGTGTTTCCTACAGGGCCAGAACAGTGAGCTTGCTCAGAACAAAAGAACTGTGCTTCCCACACACGGGCCATATCTAGTTCAACTCTGCTTAGGAAAGTGACAAGAACAGTAGATCCTCTTCAGTCCAATACACTGTACTTGCTGGGAACAGACGGGAGGGCTATTTGCACTGTGTATGGCAATGGGAGCACTATAGTGACTTTCCTTACCAGAAAACAACTCTTGCTCGTAGGACCAGAAACTGCATGTGATTCCACTCCATTTAGGAATGGGAAACAAAAGCTAGCTCGCCTTAAAAGAAACACACTCTACGTTTGAGAAAAAAGCACTCTTCTACTCTACTGTGTTTTCTATGGGGTCCAAACAGTGAGCTTGCTCAAAACAAAAAAACTGTGCTTCCTACACACACGGCCATATCTAGTTCAAGTCTGCTTAGGAACCTGACAAGAACAGTAGATCCTCTTCAGTCCAATACACTGTACTTGCTGGGAACAGACGCGAGTGCTATTTGCACAGTGTATGGCAATGGGAGCGCAATGTGACTTTCCTTACCAGAAAACAACTCTTGTTCGTAGGACCTGAAACTCCATGTGATTCAACTCCATTTAGGACTAGGAAACAAACGCTAGCTCGCCTTACAAGAAACACACTCTGCTTTTGAGAAAAGGGCTCTCTTCTACTCTACTGTGTTTCCTATGGGGATCGAATAGTGAGCTTGCTCAGAACAAAAGAACTGTGGTTCCTACACACACGGGCCATATCTAGTTCAACTCTGATTAGGAAACTTACGAGAACAGTAGCTCCTCTTCAGTCCAATACACTGTACATGCTGGGAACAGACGCGAGTGCTATTTGCATTGTGTACGGCAATGGATGCACAATAGTGACTTCTTACCAGAAAACAACTCTTGCTCTTAGGACCTGAAACTGCATTTGATTCAATCCACTTAGGACTGGGAAACAAACACTAGCTCGCCTTACAAGAAACACGCTCTGCTTTTGAGAATAGGGCACACAACTACTCTACTGTGTTTCCTATGGGGTCCAAACAGTGAGCTTGCTCAGAACAAAAGAACTGTGCTTCCTACACACGGGTCATATCTAGTTCAACTCTGCTTAGGAAACTGACAAGAACAGTAGCTCTACTTCAGCCCAATACACTGTTATTGCTGGGAACAGACGTGAGTGCTATTTGCACTGTGTATGGCAATGGGAGCACAATAGTGACTTTCCATACCAGAAAAAACTCTTGCTTGTATGACCAGAAACTGCATGTGTATTTCAACTCCATTTAGGACTGGGAAACAAATGCTAGCTCGCCTTACAAGAAACACACTCTGCTTTTGAGGAAAGAGCACTCTTCTACTCTACTGTGTTTCCTATAGGGCCAGAACAGTGAGCTTGCTGAGAACAAAAAAACTGTGCTTCCTACACACACGGGCCATATCTAGTTCAACTCTGCTTAGGAACATGACAAGAACAGTAGATCCTCTTCAGTCCAATACACTGTACTTGCTGGGAACAGACGCCAGTGCTATTTGTCCTATGTATGGCAATGGCAGCGCAATAGTGACTCTTCTTACCAGAAAACAACTCTTGCTCGTAAGAATAGAAACTGCATGTGATTCAACTCCTTTTAGGACTGGGAAACAAACGCTAGCTCGCCTTACAAGAAACACACTCTGCTTTAGAGAAAAGAGCACTCTTCCACTCTACTGTGTTTCCTATAGGGCCAGAACAGTGAGCTTGCTCAGAACATAAGAACTGTGCTTCCTACACACGGGCCATAACTAGTTCAACTCTGCTTAGGAAACTGACAAGAACAGTAGCTCCTCTTCAGTCCCATACACTGTACTTGCTGGGAACAGACGCGAGTGGTATTTGCACTGTGTATGGCAATGGGAGCGCAATAGTGACTTTCCTTACCAGAAAACAATTCTTGCTCGTAGGACCAGAAACTGCATGGGATTCAACTCCATTTAGGACTGGGAAACAAACGCTAGATCGCCTTACAAGAAACACAGTCTGCTTTAGAGAAAATAGCACTCTTCTACTCTACGGTGTTTCCTATGGTGTCCGAACAGTGAGCTTGCTGAGAACAAAAGATCTGTGCTGACTACACACACGGCCATATCTAGTTCAATTCTGCTTAGGAACCTGACAAAAACAGTAGATCCTCTTCAGTCCAATACACTGTACATGCTGGGAACAGACGCCAGTGCTATTTGCCCTGTGTATGACAATGGGAGCACAATAGTGACTCTTCTTGCCAGAAAACAACTCTTGCTCGTAGGACCAGAATCTGCATGTGATTCAACTCCATTTAGGACTGGGAAACAAACGCTAGCTCGCCTTACAAGAAACACACTCTGCTTTTGAGAAAAGAGCACTCTTCTACTCTTCTGTGTTTCCTACAGGGCCAGAACAGTGAGCTTGCTCAGAACAAAAGAACTGTGCTTCCCACACACGGGCCATATCTAGTTCAACTCTGCTTAGGAAAGTGACAAGAACAGTAGATCCTCTTCAGTCCAATACACTGTACTTGCTGGGAACAGACGCCAGTGCTATTTGCACTGTGTATGGCAATTGGAGCACAATAGTGAAACGTCTTACCAGAAAACAACTCTTGCTCATAGAACAAAAAACTGCATGTGACTCAACTCCATTTAGGACTGGGAAACAATCTCTAGCTCGCTTTATAAGAAACACACTCTGCTTTTGAGAAAAGAGCACTCTTCTACTCTACTGTGCTTCCTTTAGGGCCAGAACAGTGAGCTTGCTCAGAAAAAAAGAACTGTGCTTCCTAAACACACGGGCCATATCTAGTTCAACTCTTCTTAGGAAACTGACAAGAACAGTAGCTCCTCTTCAGTCCAATACACTGTACTTGCTGGGAACAGACGGGAGGGCTATTTGCACTGTGTATGGCAATGGGAGCACTATAGTGACTTTCCTTACCAGAAAACAACTCTTGCTCGTAGGACCAGAAACTGCATATAATTCCACTCCATTTAGGAATGGGAAACAAAAGCTAGCTCGCCTTAAAAGAAACACACTCTACGTTTGAGAAAAAAGCACTCTTCTACTCTACTGTGTTTTCTATGGGGTCCGAACAGTGAGCTTGCTCAAAACAAAAAAACTGTGCTTCCTACACACACGGCCATATCTAGTTCAAGTCTGCTTAGGAACCTGACAAGAACAGTAGATCCTCTTCAGTCCAATACACTGTACTTGCTGGGAACAGACGCGAGTGCTATTTGCACAGTGTATGGCAATGGGAGCGCAATGTGACTTTCCTTACCAGAAAACAACTCTTGTTCGTAGGACCAGAAACTCCATGTGATTCAACTCCATTTAGGACTGGGAAACAAACGCTAGATCGCCTTACAAGAAACACAGTCTGCTTTAGCGAAAATAGCACTCTTCTACTCTACGGTGTTTCCTATGGTGTCCGAAGAGTGAGCTTGCTGAGAACAAAAGATCTGTGCTTCCTACACACACGGCCATATCTAGTTCAATTCTGATTAGGAACCTGACAAAAACAGTAGATCCTCTTCAGTCCAATACACTGTACATGCTGGGAACAGACGCCAGTGCTATTTGCCCTGTGTATGACAATGGGAGCACAATAGTGACTCTTCTTACCAGAAAACAACTCTTGCTCGTAGGACCAGAATCTGCATGTGATTCAACTCCATTTAGGACTGGGAAACAAACGCTAGCTCGCCTTACAAAAACACACTCTGCTTTTGAGAAAAGAGCACTCTTCTACTTTTCTGTGTTTCCTACAGGGCCAGAACAGTGAGCTTGCTCAGAACAAAAGAACTGTGCTTCCCACACACGGGCCATATCTAGTTCAACTCTGCTTAGGAAAGTGACAAGAACAGTAGATCCTCTTCAGTCCAATACACTGTACTTGCTGGGAACAGACGCCAGTGCTATTTGCACTGTGTATGGCAATTGGAGCACTATAGTGAAACGTCTTACCAGAAAACAACTCTTGCTCATAGAACAAAAAACTGCATGTGACTCAATTCCATTTAGGACTGGGAAACAATCTCTAGCTCGCTTTATAAGAAACACACTCTGCTTTTGAGAAAAGAGCACTCTTCTACTCTACTGTGCTTCCTATAGGGCCAGAACAGTGAGCTTGCTCAGAAAAAAAGAACTGTGCTTCCTAAACACACGGGCCATATCTAGTTCAACTCTTCTTAGGAAACTGACAAGAACAGTAGCTCCTCTTCAGTCCAATACACTGTACTTGCTGGGAACAGACGGGAGGGCTATTTGCTCTGTGTATGGCAATGGGAGCACTATAGTGACTTTCCTTACCAGAAAACAACTCTTGCTCGTAGGACCAGAAACTGCATGTGATTCCACTCCATTTAGGAATGGGAAACAAAAGCTAGCTCGCCTTAAAAGAAACACACTCTACGTTTGAGAAAAAAGCACTCTTCTACTCTACTGTGTTTTCTATGGGGTCCAAACAGTGAGCTTGCTCAAAACAAAAAAACTGTGCTTCCTACACACACGGCCATATCTAGTTCAAGTCTGCTTAGGAACCTGACAAGAACAGTAGATCCTCTTCAGTCCAATACACTGTACTTGCTGGGAACAGACGCGAGTGCTATTTGCACAGTGTATGGCAATGGGAGCGCAATGTGACTTTCCTTACCAGAAAACAACTCTTGTTCGTAGGACCTGAAACTCCATGTGATTCAACTCCATTTAGGACTAGGAAACAAACGCTAGCTCACCTTACAAGAAACACACTCTGCTTTTGAGAAAAGGGCTCTCTTCTACTCTACTGTGTTTCCTATGGGGTTCGAACAGTGAGCTTGCTCAGAACAAAAGAACTGTGCTTCCAACACACACGGCCCATATCTAGTTCAACTCTGATTAGGAAACTTACGAGAACAGTAGCTCCTGTTCAGTCCAATACACTGTACATGCTGGGAACAGACGCGAGTGCTATTTGCATTGTGTACGGCAATGGATGCACAATATTGACTTCTTACCAGAAAACAACTCTTGCTCTTAGGACCTGAAACTGCATTTGATTCAATCCACTTAGGACTGGGAAACAAACACTAGCTCGCCTTACAAGAAACACGCTCTGCTTTTGAGAATAGGGCACACAACTACTCTACTGTGTTTCCTATGGGGTCCAAACAGTGAGCTTGCTCAGAACAAAAGAACTGTGCTTCCTACACACGGGTCATATCTAGTTCAACTCTGCTTAGGAACCTGACAAGAACAGTAGATCCTCTTCAGTCCAATACACTGTACTTGCTGGGAACAGACTCCAGTGCTATTTGTCCTGTGTATGGCAATGGCAGCGCAATAGTGACTCTTCTTACCAGAAAACAACTCTTGCTCATAGTACCAGAAACTGCATGTGATTCAACTCCACTTAGGCCTGGGAAACAAACTCTAGCTCGCTTTACAAGAAACACACTCTGCTTTTGAGAAAAGAGCACTCTTCTACTCTACTGTGTTTCCTATAGGGCCAGAACAGTGAGCTTGCTCAGAAAAAAAGAACTGTGCTTCCTACACACGGGCCATATCTAGTTCAACTCTGCTTAGGAAACTGAGAAGAACAGTAGCTCCTCTTCAGTCCAATACACTGTACTTGCTGGGAACAGACGCGAGGGCTATTTGCACTGTGTATGGCAAAGGGAGCGCAATAGTGACTTTCTTTACCAGAAAACAACTCTTGCTCGTAGGACCAGAAACTGCATGTGATTCCACTCCATTTAGGACTGGGAAACAAACGGTAGCTCACCTTACAAGAAACACACTCTGCTTTAGAGAAAAGAGCACTCTTCTACTCTACTGTGTTTCCTATGGGGTCCAAACAGTGAGCTTGCTCAGAACAAAAGAACTGTGCTTCCTACACACACGGCCATATCTAGTTCAACTCTGCTTAGTAAACTGACAAGAACAGTAGATCCTATTCAGTCCAATACACTGTACTTGCTGGGAAAAGACGCGAGTGCTATTTGCCTTGTGTAGGGCAATGGGAGCACAATAGTGACTTTCCTTACCATAAAACAACTCTTGCTCATAGGACCAGAAACTGCATGTGATTCAACTCCATTTAGGTCTGGGAAACAAATGCTAGCTCGCCTTACATGAAACACACTCTGCTTTTGAGAAAAGAGCACTCTTCTACTCTACTGTGTTTCCTATGGGGTCCGAACAGTGAGCTTGCTCAGAACAAAAGAACTGTGCTTCCTACACACAAGGGCCAAATCTAGTTCAACTCTGCTTAGGAAACTGATAAGTACAGTAGCTCCTTTTCAGTCCAATACACTGTACTTGCGGGGAAGAGACGCGAGTGCTATTTGCACTGTGTATGGCAATTAGAGCACAATAGTGACTCGTCTTACCAGAAAACAACTCTTGCTCGTAGGACAAAAAACTGCATGTGACTCAACTCCATATAGGCCTGGGAAACAAACGCTAGCTTGCCTTACAAGAAACACACTCTGCTTTTGAGAAAAGAGCACTCTTCTACTCTACTGTGTTACCTATGGAGTCCAAACACTGAACTTGCTTAGAACAAAAGAACTGTGCTTCCTACACACATGGTCATATCTAGTTCAATTCTGCTTAGGAACCTGACAAGAACGGTAGATCCTCTTCAGTCCAATACACTGTACTTGCTGGGAACAGACGCCAGTGCTATTTGTCCTGTGTATGGCAATGGCAGCGCAAAAGTGACTCTTCTTACCATAAAACAACTCTTGTTCGTAGGACTAGAAACTGCATGTGATTCAACTCCATTTAGGACTGGGAAACAAACGTTAGCTCGCCTTACAAGAAACACACTCTGCATTAGAGAAAAGAGCACTCTTCTACTCTACTGTGTTTCCTATAGGGCCAGAACAGTGAGCTTGCTCAGAACAAAAGAGCTGTGCTTCCTACACACGGGCCATAACTAGTTCCACTCTGCTTAGGAAACTGACAAGAACAGTAGCTCCTCTTCAGTCCAATACACTGTACTTGCTGGGAACAGACGCGAGGGCTATTTGTACTGTGTATGGCAAAAGGAGCGCAATAGTGACTATTCTAACCAGAAAACAACTCCTGCTCGTAGGACCAGAAACTGCATGTGTATTTCAACTCCATTTAGGACTGGGAAACAAATGCTAGCTCGCCTTACAAGAAACACACTCTGCTTTTGAGAAAAGAGCTCTCTTCTACTCTACTGTGTTTCCTATGGGGTTCAAACAGTGAGCTTGCTCAGAACAAAAGAACTGTGCTTCCTACACACACGGGCCATATCTAGTTCAACTCTGATTAGGAAACTTACGAGAACAGTAGCTCCTCTTCAGTCCAATACACTGTACTTGCTGGGAACAGATGCGCGTGCTATTTGCAATGTGTATGGCAATGGGAGCTCAATAGTGACTTTCCTTCCCAGAAAGCAACTCTTGCTCATAGGACCAAAAACTGCATGTGATTCAACTCAATTTAGGACTGGGAAACAAACGCTAGCTCGCCTTACAAGGAACACACTCTGCTTTTGAGAAAAGAGCACTCTTCTCCTCTACTGTGTTTCCTATGGGGTCCAAACAATGAGCTTGCTCAGAACAAAAGATCTGTGCTTCCTACACACACGGGCCATATCTAGTTCAAGTCCGCTTAGGAAACTGACAAGAACAGTAGCGACTCTTCAGTTCAATATTCTGTACTTGCTGGGAACACACACGAGTGCTATTTGCACTGTGTTTGGCAATGGGAGCGCAATAGTGACTTTCCTTACCAGAAAACAATTCTTGCTCGTAGGACCAGAAACTGCATGGGATTCAACTCCATTTCGGACTGGGAAACAAACGCTAGATCGCCTTACAAGAAACACACTCTGCTTTAGAGAAAAGAGCACTCTTCCACTCTACGGTGTTTCCTATAGGGCCAGAACAGTGAGCTTGCTCAGAACAAAAGAGCTGTGCTTCCTACACACGGGACATAACTAGTTCCACTCTGCTTAGGAAACTGACAAGAACAGTAGCTCCTCTTCAGTCCAATACACTGTACTTGCTGGGAACAGACGCGAGGGCTATTGTACTGTGTATGGCAAAAGGAGCGCAATAGTGACTATTCTAACCAGAAAACAACTCCTGCTCGTAGGACCAGAAACTGCACGTGTATTTCAACTCCATTTAGGACTTGGAAACAAATGCTAGCTCGCCTTACAAGAAACACACTCTCCTTTTGAGAAAAGAGCACTCTTCTACTCTACTGTGTTTCCTTTATGGCCAGAATAGTCAGGTTGCTCAGAACAAAAGAACTGTGCTTCCTACACACAAGGGCCATATCTAGTTCAACTCAGCTTAGGAAACTGACAAGAACAGTAGCTCCTCTTCAGTCCAATACACTGTACATGCTGGGAACAGATGCCAGTGCTATTTGCCCTGTGTATGACAATGGGAGCGCAATAGTGACTCTTCTTAACAGAAAACAACTCTTGCTCGTAGGACCAGAAACTGCATGTGACTCAACTCCATTTACGACTGGGAAACAAACGCTAGCTTGCCTTACAAGAAACACACTCTGCTTTTGAGAAAAGAGCACTCTTCTACTCTACTGTGTTGACTTTAGGGCCAGATCAGTCAGGTTGCTCAGAACAAAAGAACTGTGCCACCTACACACAGGGCCATATCTAGTTCAACTCTGCTTAGGAAACTGACAAGAACAGTAGCTCTACTTCAGCCCAATACACTGTTATTGCTGGGAACAGACGTGAGTGCTATTTGAACTGTGTATGGCAATGGGAGCACAATAGTGACTTTCCATACCAGAAAAAACTCTTGCTTGTATGACCAGAAACTGCATGTGTATTTCAACTCCATTTAGGACTGGGAAACAAATGCTAGCTCGCCTTACAAGAAACACACTCTGCTTTTGAGGAAAGAGCACTCTTCTACTCTACTGTGTTTCCTATAGGGCCAGAACAGTGAGCTTGCTGAGAACAAAAAAACTGTGCTTCCTACACACACGGGCCATATCTAGTTCAACTCTGCTTAGGAACATGACAAGAACAGTAGATCCTCTTCAGTCCAATACACTGTACTTGCTGGGAACAGACGCCAGTGCTATTTGTCCTATGTATGGCAATGGCAGCGCAATAGTGACTCTTCTTACCAGAAAACAACTCTTGCTCGTAAGAATAGAAACTGCATGTGATTCAACTCCTTTTAGGACTGGGAAACAAACGCTAGCTCGCCTTACAAGAAACACACTCTGCTTTAGAGAAAAGAGCACTCTTCCACTCTACTGTGTTTCCTATAGGGCCAGAACAGTGAGCTTGCTCAGAACATAAGAACTGTGCTTCCTACACACGGGCCATAACTAGTTCAACTCTGCTTAGGAAACTGACAAGAACAGTAGCTCCTCTTCAGTCCGATACACTGTACTTGCTGGGAACAGACGCGAGTGGTATTTGCACTGTGTATGGCAATGGGAGCGCAATAGTGACTTTCCTTACTAGAAAACAATTCTTGCTCGTAGGACCAGAAACTGCATGGGTTTCAACTCCACTTAGGACTGGGAAACAAACGCTAGATCGCCTTACA